>NC_043009.1:4844689-4862189 GCF_006345805.1 Octopus sinensis
ACTGACCTAAGTAGATATATACAGAGAGAGAGAGAGAGAGAGAGAGAGAGAAAGTGGGAGGGCGAGAGATAAATACATTGATAGATAGATTGATAGATAAACGCATAGATAGATACAGAGAAATAGACAGACAGACAGACAGGTAGATAGATAGATAGATAGATAGATAGATAGATAGATAGATAGATGGATAGATAGATGAAAGGAAGGAAAGATGAGAAATGACTGTAGGCGAATCGTTTCTGAAAAGTCTAGATGTGCCCCGATGTAAATTGTGGTAAATACTCCGTACTTTGTGTTCTGTGGTATATCTGTAATTCATTCTTCTCTTTTGTGTAATGCATTTAGACATAAATTCATAGCACAGTCTATGTTGTGTCTTTGTTCTGCACTCTCAGAGATTAAAAATCTCGCTTAAATGAACTAGAATTGTACTGCCTTGGTTTGTGTGCATCAAGGTAACATATAAACATATAAACATACATATATACAGACACACACACACATATATATATATACCGAAATATATACATAGGTATATATATATGTATATATGTACATACAACGTACATACGTATATGTACGTATATATGCGTATATGTATATATATATATATATATATATATATATATATATATATATATATATATATATATATACACACATACATATGTGTGTATATATCAACGTATATATGTTGCATGCACAAATACGTACACATACGCTATACATACACATAAAGAACGATTTTCATGGCTGAAGTGATAAAGAGAGAAAATCTAGTTGACTGTTAATGCCTTTATCGGAAGAAAGATTAGAAAAACAAATGGGTAAATTTATTTCTAAATGTTTTTATTTATTTACATATCGGTTTCATCTTGTGTCTCTGATAAATACATTTGTAGTTTTCCGAATGTCTGTTAGTGTTTTTATATTATTTTAAGTGTTTTCTTTTTATTAAATATATGTCCATCTTAGCTTCTACTTCTACTGTTTTTTTTTATTGTGTGTTTTGTGTCTACCATTAAATCTTTCTTTAATTATCTGGAGAAGTTTTGTTGAAAAAGAAAACAGAATAGAAATACTTGTCTCTTAACTAACAATGCAAATAAGAAAACAAACGTAATACTAACCAGTTACACTAATAATAATAACAGTGGCAACAACACTGATAAAAAGTTTTAAAAATACGGGAAAAAACATATTTAGTTATAATCTAAATTGAGCATGTTCTCAGTTAATGTTAGTTAAGTATAAAATAAAATCGACTGATAGATTACAGAGACAATAAATTAAAACGAAATAATGGAAGAAAAACTAAGACGGAGAGAACAAAAAAGAAATCAATTAATATGTTTTCCTAGGAATTTTCGAACCTATCAGTTTAAATTTAATCCACATTTATTTGTTCAGATGTTTATACAGTTCAGGCTCTTGTTATTGTTAGTTTTCCATTTGCCGTTTGTTTCTTTGTTTCCATTCTAATTGTATTCATCCTGCTCCTCCTCTCCCTTCGTGCCCCTCTTCCTATTCCCTTTCTTTATCCTTATTTTTTTACGGAGTTGAACTGGAAGAACCAATAATATGTTGTATGGAATCGTTTGATTCTATGGTTCCAGCTTTCAACGTTCTAAGTTCATTACCCGTGAATGCCATGTATGTCTTTTCATGTTTTTTAGTGGACAGATAATATAAAATAGCACCAACGTTTCAACGATCGTACGATTCTCCTCCCGATTATGTTTTGGAGAGCATTTGGAGCTCGGAATTCCAGTTTTGCCAGATTGGGCCTTGCTGATTTGGACTGTGAAGTATTTGCGTTATGGTTATACGAGTCTAATATATTCAACCATTTACACTAGAATTTTACGTGTAAGAATTGTGTTGATGAAGCGTGTCAGAATTTACTGTTAAAACCGATGACGAATAGTGTGTTTTGTTCTTCTTTTGTTTGAAAATGTACGAAAATTACACATTGGTATTATGTGCTTTGGCTGCAATTCAAAAAGCAACTCGACCATAGGTCACAAACTTATAGGTATCTATGGAATCGTTATGAGACAGAGTTAAACCCTTTGACAGTCACACACGTTGCTCAGTGGAGCTACCAAGATTTTCAACTGAAGAGAAAGCGTTATACCGAACGTCTGTCTAGTATATTATTCCATCAAATTTGCCTTCGCTGGAATTTGAACTCTGAACGTATAGTGTTGGAGCAAATACCCGAAAATATTTTGTCTGACACTAACAATTTTATCCATACAAGACACAACAGTGAAAACGAAGGAAAATTACTATATCGAACTTGTAGCTGCTGGTGCTAATGTTAGTAGTGGTGGTGGTGGTGGTGGGGTGATGTTGGTGGTGGTGAAGCAAAAATGACCGAATTGCTTCTAAATCATGAATGATGTTTAGTTACAGTCCTTTACACGAAAGTGGTTTCAGCAATTCATTCAGTCGTTGAGGGTTGATAAAATATGCATCAATAATTTGCTGAGGTCAATTAAATTGACCATACGCTACACATTAATAGAATCGTGCTAACATGATAAATCAGAATTAACAGTGCTTCACTGATACATAGTTAGAATTGCCACAAATAATTTTTCCGTTCTGAAAACGATGAGTTTGAGTGTTAACATTGTTGTTGCGTTACCCCAGGTCAAACTATCGTTTTTGAACAGAACGCTGGAAAACTTGGACATGACTTCTATAAACATACAACTACCAACATAAGAGACAATCATGTATGATATGCCTTTGATCATATAAGTTCTGTTCAATTTGTTAAAGCGTGTTTGTCTGTAACGAACATTGATTTGCTTTTATGATCAACACACTTAAACTTGCTTTTCAAGAAAAATACAAACTAAATATGTGTAGGCACATTTACAAAGGAAGAAACAGTAATTTTGTTGTTTATTTTTTTAGCCTCATTTCGTTCAACACTACAGTAGCCATATGTCTCAGTTATATATGTGGGAGCTTTTAGTGTAGCAGATATTCTTTCTCTTAAAGTACAAAATGTACAGAGTAATTTCTTTCATAATTTCTCAACTGGTACAGCAATATTTGTAACAGAACATCGTAGTAATGAAATGGATAAATGAAAACGCAAAAGGCACACCGATATCAGTTGGATCCTGCACCGCCTGCTATTAAGTGTAAGTAGGGCAGATACAAAGAGAAGTTTTGTCAGTCATCATAAATACCTGTATAATAAATGAGGATGCAAAATAAAGAACAAACCGCCCGGGATCAAGGGTCTAAAAGAGGTACGACGGATATGATGTTTATACGTTGTACAGTGGTAAATGAATTACCCAAGATCTCATAAAATTTCGAAAGTTAACATTCACATCTTGAAGAATGCTCAGAAGAAACTCTATCGCTTGATAAGATTTCAATAAGAGGCACTGATCACCAGAGTCCATATATTTCCTGAAATCAACAGGTTTTCAAGTTTGGTTCCTTTTGTTGTGTTGTTGAGGTTGATGTCATTTACGACTGGTCAAATTTACTATGAAGATTTGCATTTACTACGATCAACACTACTAGGTGTTGATACAGAAAATCTAGCTTAATCTCATCAGGCACTGGGAAATCATTAACTTGCAATGTATAAAGTAAATTTACAACAGTTGTCGTCATTAACTTTTTTTATCATTTCACTGTTAAATCTTTTTGGGGTAACATTTATAAGTTATCATCCATGTGAAGTGATACTTCTCTTGTCACTTCGGTGGGTGCTAGGCATAACAACTACTTAAAAAGGAACGGCGCTATCCAAAAAAAGAAAAAAAAAGTAGACAGGTTAAGGACCACTGGCCTACATTATTCTTAACATAGTAGTGTCATCATTCATCTCCAGGAAGCTCTAAGAGTGGAAAACTCTAATCAAAAGCAATATGGTCCGAGCTGATATTATACAAAGTCTGTCTTTTCATATAACAATTAGTCCAAAGGTATCTTGTTACTCTTTCTAGCAAATTGTGGTGTAAAATTACAAAGTAAATCATAATAAATTTATGCATCCTATTTCCAGTCGTTATTTTTTTTTTCTTTGTTTATTTCGTTTTTTTTTCTTTTACATTTCTTTCTCGCAATTTGTGTATTGGCATGGTGCCATTTTATTTAAACCAAGACAGTTAATTGTGCTCGCAGACTATTGCGTTTAAATTTTACTCATCTAATTTAGAAGTATATTTCCGAAGAGCAATGGTTATTGACATGAATGCCATCGGCAAATGTTCGTTAATATATTAAACGAAGATTTTTAATTAACTTGTAAAACGAAAATAAAAAAAGAAAAGCAAAAAAGAACAAACGATAAATAAAAAAGCTTTAAAAACCTAAAATAATTTCAACAATTATTAGACATAAAAAATATATGTGTGTATACAAAAAAAAATGTGACATGTAACAAATATCTAATTCCGACTTTTTGTGGTATAAACTGCTTTTGAAGAAATAATTACACCTAAATTAGTTGGTGAAATATTTCAATCTAATGGTCAAAACGATAACATCTTCCATCAAATCATATTAGTTTTTCTTGATAAAAGATATTTATCTATTTGTATAATTTCAGCCAAAAACATTTGAGCAGCAATTGAATGTAACTAAACAAAGATAATGATAAGATTTTTTAAATATTTATTATTCATTTGCATATTTGTTATTTTTTTTACAATTTATGTATTTGTTTATGTTAGAATTTAATTAAATCCGACTAAATGAAGATGAAGTTTTTATTTTCATTTCTGTTTCATCATTCTTCAATCATAGACAACTTAGAGTTTTCTATTAGCTATTTGACCCTATTTCAAAATTCCAATCAATTTCAGTAACTGAGTTGTTTCCCATGCATTTGAGAAGAATTGTCATTAACACATATGATTTTTTTTCTTTTTCTTTACTACGGATCCAATATACATCTGCAGGGAACGAAACTGTACTGCAGCCACTTTGATTAGTTATCAGAAAAAAGCTATATTTCGTATATATATATATATATATATATATATATATATATGTGTGTGTGTGTGTGTGTGTGTGTGTGAGAGAGAGAGAGAGTGTGTGTGTATGTATGTACGTGTATCTTCCGGTGGGATTTCGTGATAGAACCGATTGATATTTCGTACACCCGCTGTTTACCTATTTCAAATGAATATGTAATATGTCAAAGTGGAACAGTTTATGCAATAGAACGGTGTCCTGTTAAGTGGAAAATTTGTCTGTCATTCCATTGAAATCATTAAACGAAGAATATTCAACATTTGCATAAAGAAAACACTTGGGAGTTGTGAAGACACTGGTATGTCGTCACATTTGTTAGAGATTCACATAAGCTGACGAGAAATAACAAGCAAGTACGAAATTGTGTAAATATCTTGTGGGTGCATTGTTTTGTTGACAATGGGAGCAACCAACTGAAAGATAAAAAAACGACAGCAAATTGGTGTAAGTATGAAACACAAGGCTGCTGGAAACATAGCGTTTCTTGTTTAGCTTAATTTACGGCAAAATGAAAGAAAAAAATTTACAAAAAACCTAGCAGTATAGCCCGGCGTTGCTCGGGTTTGTTTATTTTTATTTGCGCTTAAAAGGACCCTTTAGAATTGGAATGTTTGAAACGTAAAAAGTTTGCATTATGTAGCTTTTATTCTCTTTAAGTGAAAATTTTTCTGGTTGAAATACACCGAAAAATGGCGATTTTCATAAATAGGGATTTTCATAAAAAACAGAACCTTTTTGATGTTAATAACTTTCGGTCTGAACATGGTCCGATTTGAATTTCTTCTTCTACGGAATAAAGAGCAAACCTTCTTCTATCATATTCTCGGTTTTGGTCAATTTGCGCCACAGGGTCTCGGAGGAGATAGTGTTAGTTGAAGGCTACCAAACCTGCCACACGCAGACAACTTCAGTTTTATATATAGAGAGATTATTATCTATTGACTGCATAGACCTATGACTTTAGATACTCTTTACTCTTTTACTCCTTTACTTGTTTCAGTCATTTGACTGTGGCCATGCTGGAGCACGGCCATTAGTCGAGCAAATATATCCCAGGACTTATTCTTTGTAAGCCTAGTACTGATTCTATCGGTCTCTTTTGCCGAATCACTAAGTCAAGCGATGTTGGGGGACAAACACAGACACAGAAACGTATACACACACACACACAGACATATGTATATATACATATATATGACGGGCTTCTTTCAGTTTCCGTCAACCAAATCCACTCATAAGGCTTTGATCGGTTCGAGGCTATAGTAGAAGACACTTGCCCAAGGTGCCACGTAGTAGGACTGAACCCAGAACCATGTGGTTGGTAAGCAAGCTACTTACCACACAGTCACTCCTACGCCTATATATATATATATATATATATATATATATATATATATATATATATATCTATATGTATGTATATATATTCATTTATTTTGAATAAGTATGGAGCAATAACGCACCGAGGTATGCCAGTTGTATGCCGTATCACACCAACCTTAGTGAAAGATATTAATAGACAAAACCATGACACTGGACCGTCATATTACAAGGGAAAACATTTGCAGTGAAGTATATCAATGACAATTGAGTATGAATTCAATGACGCTGATAAATCGTAACGTTATGGAAAGGAAACAACATACCGTAATGCCTCGATATACGCGTTAATTTATTCCCAGACAGTGTTCGTAAAGTGGAAACTCGTAAAGCACAGCAATGTTATAAATCTTAATTCGTTCCCACGAAGATGTTTACCTAAAAGATTTATAATACTCGTCAATAAATGTCAAGGAAACGACAGTGGAATGTAAATTTGAACGTTGTGCTTGAAAAATAAAACTCGTAAATCCGAGATATCGTAATGCGGGTCCTCGTAAAGTAAGGTATTACTGTATTTCTCTTCTTCTAATGCATCAACTTACAATTTACTAACAGATACAAAAACAAACTTCTAATTTTGTTTTTCTTCTACTTGTACGTCTGTTCAATTCATTAAACGCGATGTAAAATAAAGTTTGTACCAATATACAATAGTTATTTAAAATAATAACAACTTAATCGTCCCCATCCCGTCACTTGCAACAGGCAGAGTCCATAAAAAATACATTCTGCGCTTTGATATAATTATCTGGTGGAAAGCGGCGATCTAACTGAATCGTTAGCACACTGAGCATAATGTTCACTAGCATTTCACCCGTCTTTACCATCTGAGTGTGAAGGAGCGTGGCTTAATGGTTAGGGTATTTGGCTCGCGAGTTCGATTTCCGGCGGTGCGTTGCGTTCTTGAACAAGACACTTTATTTTCATATTGCTCCAGTCCACTCAGCTGGCAAAAATGAGTAGTATCTGTATTTCAAGGGGCCAGCCTTGTCACACTCTGTGTCATACTGAATCTCCCTGGGAAGTATGTGAAAAGGTATGCGTGTCTGTGTGGGGCTTTAACCACTAACACGTTCATCTCACGATTAAACTGTTTCGTTGATCGGATCAACTGGAAACTTCGTCGTCGTAAGCAACGGAGTGTTAGTTACCAACTGAGTTCAAATCCCACCGGAGTAGCTTTGTCTTGTATCCTTTTGGAGCCGATAAAATAAGTACCAGTTGAGCACTGGGGTCGATATAATCGACCTTTCCACCCCGCCAGAGTAGCAGGTCTTGTGCCAAAATTTGAAGACAATATAATAAACAGTAGTAAATAATTGTCAGACCCTTATCAGAAATGTCTGACCTTGTGCTGAAATCAAAAAGCAATATATTTATCCGGTGGTAATTATTATTTTTTTTTTTTACTGGAAGTATAGATAGCACAAGAGAGATATTTCGTGGTGATGACTAGTAACTATTCTAGTTGGTGTGTCGCATGAAGTATTCACATATATAGACCAAAAGAGTTGAGCATTCGGTGAGGAATTTGTTCGATGTTCGCTTCTTAAACGTCATCATACATACCAACCTGACAACCTAACAAATAAGAAACTAACTAATGAATTAAATAATTACCTAACGAACTAACCAAACAAAACGACCAGCTAAATAACCAGCCAACTATCTATCTATCTATCTATCTACTTATCTATCTATCTATCTCTATCTATCTATCTATCTAACTAACTGTCTGTCTGTCTTCTCTCTCTCTCTACCTATCTATCTATCTATCTAACTGTCTGTCTGTCTTCTCTCTCTCTCTACCCCCTCTCTCTCTCTCTCTATATATATATATATATATATATATATATATATATATATATATATACATATATATATCTATCCATCTATGTCTGTCTGACGCTCTCTATATGTCTATCTAATTAACTAAATAACCAATTAACTCCAATGTATGAAAATTTATATGGTTTAAAAGAAAGCGAACATAAGTTAGCGCAGCAGCGTAGATGTGTGCAACATTTAGAAGGAGGTCGTTGTAACCTTCAAACAATCCAGCAACATGGCGTAGTATTGAGTCTCGCAGTGGGAATATTTACCTATTCCTTAATGTCATTAAAAATGCATGAAATGTAACAACTCATTTATGCCCATCCATAAAACTTAGCTGTATTAGTCAAGAGAAAAATAGATCTCAAGAAAGTAAAATCATTACTGTAAACGTTGCTTGGGAGGAACGGCACATCCGCGGACTGAATAATGATATTAGATTTCGTATCACGTTGGGAATCTGGTTTCATGTCATGAATCACTGTTATCTTTCTCATCAGCTCAAATTTTGGACACCAATCTACATAACATTCATATCATTCCAAAAGTATCAGCTTCTTCGACAGTGAATTACGGGTTTTGCAACTTAGAATTTAGAATTTTCCTTTGTAATATTGGTAGATTTGAACCTTGATTTACGAGCAGATTGTCCACGCAGTATACCCTCGAATTTAGGCTTACTACTATGTACAAATGTATATATCATGTCATCGTTCTAGACCCTTGTCTTAAATACCACTGGAAAACGGTTTGCACCTTATCCTCAAAGAAACTGGCTGTCACTTTTCATCTACTCTTAACATATGTGATCATGTTTTTATTTAATAAATAGTAAAAGTGTGGTGGGCTGGTAAAATCGTTACCATGTCGAGCAAAATTTTTAGCGGTATTTCTTACGTTCTGAGTTCAAATTCCAGCACGGTCCACTTTGTCTCCCATCCTTTCAGGTTCAATAAAATAAGTACTATTTGAACACTGGTGTCTATATAATTGACCTGTCACCTCCACCGAACTTGCTGACCATGTGCCAAAATTTGAAACCAGTATAATATATAACAGTAAGGAGGTGAGCTGGCAGAGTCGTTATGGCGCCGAGCTAAATGCTTAGCGACATTGCATCTGTGTGTACGTTCTGAGTTCAAAATTCCGCCGAGGTCCACTTTCCGTTTCAATCTTTCGTTGTCGATAAAATAAGTACAAATTGGCAAATGGGGTTTGTGCATTGGACTTATTCCTTCCACCAAACTTGCTGGGCTTTTTGCCAAAATTTGAAACCAAGATAACAAATAGTAGTAAGGCGGCGGGCTGGCAGATTCGTTCCCACGCTGAGCAGAATGTTTATCTGCATTCCGTCTGGGTTCAAAATTCTGCCAAGAACGACATTGCCTTTAATCCTTTCGGTGTCGAAAGCATAATTACTAATTGAATACTGGGGTCGCAGTAATCATCCTGCTCCCTCCTTTGAACTTGCTGGCCTTGTGCTAAAAAAAAAACGAATCAAATATAATAGATAGTAAATAATCGTCAGTGTGTTTAGTCATTAGGTAATATATTAATGCATTATGTGATATATATTCGATTTTACGAAAACATTATCACTTATGCCGGGTCACTCCTGCCGTATGAATTGCCTTGTTAACTCATATCAGCGTTATGATATTCAATCCTCCGTCTGTCGTCAATATACACTCGGAAGAACGTGAAAATCTATAACTTTGCGAATGTCATGTAAAACCAATACGAAGAGAGACTTGATTGTAAGGAAGATGAAAAATATCTAAATATACATCAGGGTTTTGATTCTCAAAGGAGCCTTTTGACTTGCGCATCACTGTTAATGTGCTCCAAGGGAATTAATTGGCCATCCAGGGTTGGATACATCTAATTAAGAAAATTAAGCAGCTAACTAGACTTCTAAAATACATCACGTATTAAAATAATTACTGAATAAGTGGATATTGCTTTCTATTTCAAGCATAAAACTATAAGTCGCAGTTTTTGATTGTGTTTTTTTTTTTGTCTTCGATCTAGACAACCCAAAATGCAAAAACATTTAGAAGTGGCGGTTTTGTTCACGTGTCCATCTGTCGTCTTTGGTATATTTGGTACAGAAGACTTTGTTTAATAAGTCCTTCCTTTTCTATGATGATAGGATATGATTTGATTGAGACTTGACTCATATTTCTGTTAGGCTACGCATCATTAGAGAGGCTTAATTGTTGTATCGAATGGCGTGGCATGTTGTGCCATATATGACAATCTAAGATTCGTAAAGTGTCGTAAATACAATAAAATTTGTATCGATGGAAAGTGGTTAATTATATATGTTGTTTGTTCCTTCTCGAGCCATGAGTGGTACATAAGGGCCGGATTCCCGGTTTCCTTGGCGTGTAAGTTCCCCACCTGGACAGGACGCCGGTCCGTCGCAGGTGAGCAGCAAGATGCAGGAGGAAAGAGTGAAAGTAAGTTGTGGCGAAAGGGTCAGCAGAAGTTCGCCATTACCTTCTACTAGATCCGCATGGTGCTAAGGTGTTTCGCTCATAAATACATACATCGCCTTGTCTGAGACTCGAACCCGTGATCTCTCGACCGCGAGGCTGCTGCTCTAACCACTAGGCCATGTGCCTCCACGAAAAAATGTGGCTAACCGGCTACCTTCCTCCGATAGAGTCTGGTAAGGTTTGTTTATCGTTTGTTTATTTTTCCACTAATTGCTTCGTCCCTTACTTTTCTCGTTCAGATAATTACTTGGTAATTTGATATACATCTTAGATATATTCATATAAAACACTATTTCCATATCCGTAAGTGCTTTTTTTTTTACCGTCAATTCATTAGTAAGACCCCTTAGACTATTCATTCCTTAAATATTTTAATTTTTGTTTTTACTTCTCTTGTAATTTATTGATAATTTTACCGTTTCAAAGATTAGCTGACCAATTAAGTTGTAGGATTAACTTTGGCCTCAAACAACTATCCATAGGGGTCTCGGGATTAAGTTTCTGTAAATATGTAACAAGTAATAACACCGCACTAAGGTTTTACCTAATTTTCTTTTCATTGATACATCTACGTATTGAATTTCTCCAAACAGATTCAATGTAAGTTAATCCTGCAAATTCCTTTTATGATGCTCTATTAAATAGCAGTTAGCCTCTAACTTCTGACCCTGTGACATGAACCCTACCATTAAATTCACTCCACAACGTCTTACCCTCGCTATCCCCACCCCCCTGTATAATTGAAACGCTATGTAACTCTCAAAGGCTGCGGAAATTTCTCTTGGAAGTAACTTTCTTTACCATAAGATGTAATACCATGGATTATAATAAAATCTTGAAATGATATTCTCGCCATTCCTTACTATTTTTATTACGTTATTTTAATTTTACTTTATTATTTTAACTTACATTCCAACATGTTAGTTTCCTATAATTCGGTCTCTCTGATGAAGTCTTGGGGGATCAACCATAGTCCAACCCCTGTCCAATGTTTGTTCAACCTTTGTCAGGTTCCTGTATATCACTGGCGTGATGTGGAAAACTTGGAAGATTGAGGAGCCCCGCTTTAGAAACGGCTGTAAGTGTTTAGTATTTGCACATTTATTCCTATTCGTTTATTTTTTATTTATCTATTTATTTACTTATTTATTTGCTTATTTCATTCGTTTATTTCCATCACTTATCCATATGATTGTAATCAATTAATAAATATAATTGTATCAGACAGAAATATTTTTTATTCTCAAATGCTAATAAAATAGGGTGATCAGGATAAATTATCCATACATTGGAGAAAAATACTCGAACTCACATATCTGTGATTACGCGTCAAGTGCTTTACCATAAAGCTAAACAGCCCAGTAACGAATTCTTCTGCAATTTTAGAACTTATAAATTTAGCTTCATAAGACGCTAATGTTAAATAAAACTTCCGGTGAAAATAAACAAATAAAGTTTGTCTTTTTAGGAGCATTGAGATGTATGCTTACAGGCTGATGTTTGTCGAGTTATATCCTCTCCATTTCCTTATTTGCTTTATATATATATGTATATATATAGGGTGGGCTTCTTTCAGATTCAGTCTATCAAAATCCACTAACAAGGCTTTGGTCATATGTATATATATATATATATAAATAATAAATATAAATAAATATATATATATACTCTTTTACTCTTTTACTTGTTTCAGTCATTTGACTGCGGCCATGCTGGAGCACCGCGTTTAATCGAGCAACTCAACCCCGGGACTTATTCTTTGTAAGCCCAGTACTTATTATATCGGTCTCTTTTGCCGAACCGCTAAGTGACGGGGATATAAACACACCAGCATCGGTTGTCAAGCAATGCTAGGGGGAAAAACCCAGACACACAAACATATATATATATACGACAGGCTTCTTTCAGTTTCCGTCTACCAAATCCACTCACAAGGCTTTGGTCGGCCCGAGGCTATAGTAGAAGAAAATTGCCCAATGTTTGCCTGTATGTATGCATATGTATTCATATATGTGTGCATATACATGTGTGGGTATATGAGTACGTGTATGCCTGCTTACATACGCACATACACATATATGGCTACATACTTTCAGCGAACATATTTTATTCCCTGTCATATTTGTAAGTACAGTAATACTGTGTCCATGAATTTTGTGGTAGAGTTATGAGTTAAGCATAAACATGTTGAGTATTTACTAGCAGAAAATGTTTAATGTTTTATTAAAAGTTTCAATTTAGAGCGAGATTTGCTATTTCCGTTCACACACAGATGGAATGATCAAATAATTCTCTCCATTACCAAAATAAAATAAAATAAAATAAAAATGTTAAAGAAATCTCTATTCGTAAAAGTACTTGTATCGTTCTCAGCTGTTCTTTTGAGAAAGCCAAATGCGATGGGAACGATGCGTTTGACGATCAGTTAAATATTCCTTGATCACAAACATTCTGCAGAAAACAAAAGAAATTCCCTGGCGAAAAGAATGTGAAAATATATCTATTCTCGAGAGAAATATTGCAATATATTTAATGAAGTATCTTATGGAATAAGATTCAGTGAGGAATATGATCGGTGGGTTTGTGTAGCGAGAATGTACGGCAAGCTCACTTCGCTGAATGAAAGCTGATGTGAGGAAAGAAGTGGGCAGAGACAGATTAACAGTCGAAGTTTCTTTGAAAAAACAGGCGTAATATTTTGTCAATCATGGAAATGTCTATTATGTTTTTTATCATACTCTGGGATGTGTGTGTATGAGTGTGCAGCAGTAAAATTGTCCCAGATATGTCGGTTGTACTCTAATATACATATCACTTGACTTCAAAAGACAGTTCTCATTCCCTAATGCTATATAATGAATGGCTGTGTGTATCTATATCTATATCGATATCTATCTATCTATCTATCTATATGTCTGTCTGTCTGTCTATCTATCTGCCTCCGCACAGACACACACACTCATACGTGAGTGAATAGACAAACGAAAGAATGGACTGCGCATTAACCTTTACTTTAGAGTTGTGATTCTGAATGCTTCTCGTTGGGATACTTACAAATACTATTATTTCTATTTAGTAGATCAGTGATTGTGTGTCGTTTTGGAAATTATATAAATTTTCTAACACTAGTTTAGCAGCACCACTGAAACCGGGAAACCTGCCTTTATGAGCCTGGCATGGCTCGAGAACATCTTTTCGTTGAGGCACGGGTTCGAATCTCCGACCGGGCGATGTGTGTGTTTATGAGCAAAACACCTAAGCTCCACGCAGCTCCTGTAGAAGGGAATGCCGAACTTCTGCTGACTCTTTCACCACAACTTTCTCTCACTCTTCCTGCATCTAGCAGCGCACCTGCGATGAACCCGCGTCCCATCCAGGTGGGGAGGCTATACGCCAATGAAACCGGGAAACCGGCCCATTATGAGCCAGTCATGGCTTGAGAAGGAACAAACAGCAATATATATATATATATATAATATATATATATATATACAATATATATTCTAGCATGTATGTATAATACTATTTTCGAGATGTTTATTCTTGGTTGCTGTTATGTTTCATTTGAAGGATATTTATAAAAGCTCACTATGTACGTTGTCAGTGGTGGTCTCATGGTGAGTAATTACAATCAATAAAATCTATTCTTGTTTCTATTGGCGTTAAATAATTGTTATATATATTTATTCGCCATACATAATATTATTGATGTGAAATCTCGTGAAATTGTTTTAACGAAATATCGAAACCTTATGGCCGGTTTGGTCTATCGAGATGGATGCAGCTTTTACTCTATAGTGTTAGCAATCAGGTTCAAACATAACTAAAAGCGAAACAATAATCGGAATTTTATTTCGCAGATTTATTCATTTAAACGAAGGAATTACTCAGAAAATGTCTTCAGAAATATCACTTCCTTCATTCAAGCAACAGCTGATTAAATCCGATAATCTGAATTTTATCTGATGATTGATAATTTGACTGGACACAGCCCGCGGTCATATAGTAATAAGTGACCCGGTCAAGAGTTTTACAGCAGACAGCGATTGAAATGCTAATGATAAATCAGATTGCAAGCAAGGGCGAGAGAGCATAGAGTTAGTTCGTCCGATGCTTACTTTGTCCAGCGAAATAGAAATAACTGAAATATACGAAGATATATAAGCGAAATGTCATCAATTTGACAGAGCTCTGTTCGATTTAATAAAGTGATTGATCGGGAAATTGTAACCTTCGACTGTTTTATTACTTTAAGTATTTATTTATTTATTTAATTTTCACCCCATTCAAATATATAATACACATAGCAAACGATGCACAGGAATAATGAAATAACATTAAAAAAAACATAGGACAATAAAAATAACATCATCAGTCAATAGGCAAAGGCCATTCACATAAATTATTTAAGAAGTAACAGATATTGATGATGATATTCTAACTTTTGTGTCTACAAACATTCGAGTATGTGCTTGCTGCTTTTGATTCTGATGATATTATTACGTGATGACGACGACGACGACGACTATGAGGACATTGATGCCGATGACGATGACGATGATGACATTGGTGACGATGATAATGATGACGATGATGACCACAAGGGTTCTAGGTTGCATCCCTCAGCAAATTCCACAGCTATGTGTCAAACAAAGTTCTTTCCGAGGAAGAAATTTTTATGAAATTCTGTAATCGTTTTCAGATATGTATACGTATCTCCTCTCACAAGGAAACAGAATAAACACACACACACACACACAAGCAGATTTCAAAGAGTGGCTTATTAGCAATGAAAACCCAAAGGCAAAATTAATAGAAGTCACAAAATTGACAAAGGGTAATGACTAGCTGACGTTTGTGGCTTTTAGTGAGTTTAACTCTTATCTTCAGCAAAAGCAGTGCTAGTCAGTACCCTTTGTCACCTTTTGTGACTTCTGTTATCTATCTATCTATCTATATATATATTATATATATATATATATGCATCCGCCTATCCATACATGCATACACATCCCTTTGTGTAAAGTAGCTTGCTATTCAACTCATCAGTCAGTGAACGCGACAAGATGGTAGAATTGTTAGGACGAAATGTTTAACATTTCGTTCGTCTTTACGTTCTGAATTCAAATTCCGCCGAGGTCGACTTTGCCTTTCATCCTTTCTTGGTCGATGAAATAAGTAACAGTTGAGCACTGGTAATCGACTTAATCCTACTCCCGAAATTGCTGGCCTTGTGCCAAAATTTGAATCGAATATTTCTGTCTCTGTTCATCCAGCAATTCTAACTTTACATTGGATACTGGTCATGCAGACGGTTATTTTCCCAGCGAATATGGACAATATCCGTAGCGTGTGTCGTCTTTCTCTAGTGTCTTCCTTTCACCACCTTGACATGAAGTGAGTATATTATCCTCGCCCCACCCCAGGCTATATATGTATTTCGGGTCTCCAAAACACACCAGGTAATTTGTACATTAATTAGTGTAACGTTTTAATTTTGAGGTGCAGGCAACATACGTTCGTTTTGTGGCTTCTGCCTGATTTCTGTTATCTATTCATCTTATGTTTTTTTTATTTCAGAACACTGTAGCTGCCATATCCTTTCTCACGAGTGAAGTACTATATCTGTGATACTCTCTGTGGAATATTATAGCATATATTTTCAGTTTTTATTTCGCACAGCTTTATTTATTGTTAACTGACACTTTTTTGTTTAGAAATGTACTTAGTAAAGATTTTTATCTCACTCACTGCGTGAACGTAATACTTAAGCTGATACAAATATGAACTCCATGGTAAATTTTAAAGTGTGATATATTCTCTGTTGTGACTACATTTCTTTTCAAGGGATTAGAGGTTTTTCTTCCCTGTAAACCATTCTCATCGAGTTCACCCAATTCTTTTTTTATTTCTGTTGTCTTTAAATATGGTTTCACGTAAATTATTCTTTCTGAAATCTCTTTTTCGACATCTCTTTATATCCCGTTGTTTGATCTTCATTATATAGTCATACTTTTAATTGAGACAACATAATTTTCATCCCTAATATTTGTAGAAAAGCAGTAGAGTAGTTAAGGGTAAGATGTTTGCGAGAGGGCCGTCCACTCCAGAAGACACTTTTATAGGACTGGAAGTTGTTTTGTCTGCTGTAATATGCCTTAAAGTTTTAGAAGGATGTTGGGGTACAACCTCAAATGATGCAGCGGGCAGCAAACACTCCAGCTAGGCCACAGTTTGAAAGATAGGTTTTCTATTGAATCTACTTGCCTTAAACTTACACAAGACGTTAGGAATAACTACATATAAAAGCACGTCTTAATACATATCTTTCACAGGACACTTAGTGCTGCTTTATGGAAGTGTAGAACTACAGACAGCTATAACATCTGGCATTGGTACAAGTTTACGCCTGTGAAATGGAAGAAAAAGTAACTATCGATTAAATTGATCTATAGCTTGATTGTTATTTTATTTTATCTCTTATCGCGAATTACGATCTCTGTATGATTTGAAATCAGAATATAAAGTGTTATGTGTAAATATCATAAAAGGAAATATTCTTTACAACTCTAAGCACAAAGACCGAAATTTTGGGGGAAAGGGCCATTCGATTAGATCGACTCCAGTGCGTAACTGGTGCTTAATTTATCGACCCCGAAAGGATGAAAGGCAAGGTCGACCTCGGCGGAATTTGAACTCAGAACGTAGCGGCAGACGAAATACCTCTAAGCATTTCGCCCAGCGTGCTAACGTTTCTGTCAGTT
>NC_043009.1:4872189-4884689 GCF_006345805.1 Octopus sinensis
AAGTGGAAATGTATTACAAGAGAAGAGAAAAAAAAATTACTATTTTCAGCAATTTTACTTCTTATGTTGTAAATTTGAAATATTTATGTGTTATGTCATCCTTATTTCGTGTATGTATGTATATATCAATATTTATATGTATGTATGTACATACGCATATGTATATATATATATTATATATATATATATATATATATATATATATATATATATATATATATACATATATATATATAATATATATATATATATATATATATATATATATATATATATATATATATATATATATATATATATATATATATAGTGTACGATGGAGAAGGTGAAATTGAGGAGAGAGGAAATTTGCTATGGAGCGATAAGTATAAAATAGATAGACGGACTGGTAGTTAGAGAGATAAATATAATGCATGAATTCGACTTAGCTCTATTTTCCTTTTTCTTTTTTGTATGTGTGTGTGTGTTTTATTTAGTTAGATATCAGCACTTTCTAGGGTTTTAAAGCGTATTTGTAAAACAGTAAAATATCCAAACTGAATGAAAAAAGGAACGCCACAATACGCTGGAACGTTGATTTTGCTGAATTGCCAAATTTTTTAGAGAGTCTATGTCATGCCCTTTTATAGCATAACCCTGTTTTAATTCTAACAAACAGTGTCACAGCCATTTACAGACACAAATGTATACCACTGCGTGTAATTATATATGTGTGTCTGTTTGTCTGTCTGTCTGTCTCTCTCTCTCTCTCTCTCTATATATATATATATATATACATATATATATATATATATATAATATATATATATATATATATATATATATAATATATATATACATATATATATATATATATATATATATATATATATATATATCGGCCTAGTCGCTTAGCCAGCGGAGTGGCGTCTTTTGAAGCCTAAAACAATGCAAGGCGCATTGTGACCAGCGATGTGTAGCTGCATCTGATGGCCTGTTCGGTCACAGTGATCACAGTGATCACGGTGATATATATATATATATATATATGTGTGTGGGTGTGTGTGTGTGTGTATGTTTGTGTGTCTGTGTTTTTCCCCTCAACATCGCTTGACAGCCGATTCTGTTGTGTTTACGTCCCCGTAATTTAGCGGTTCGGCAAAAGAGAACCGATATAATAAGTACTAGGCTTACAAAGAATAAGTCCTGGGGTCGATTTTCTCGACTTAAGGCAGTGCTCCAGCATGTCCACAGTCAAATGACTGAAACAAGTAAATACATACATATACATATATATATATATGTGTGTGTGTGTGTGTGTGTGTGTGTGTTTGTGTGTGTGTGTGTACAATCCCTCTCTTTAGGCACTGAGCAATCCCTCTCTTTACTCAGTGCCTAAAACATCGTGCAAAGTATGTAAGTAGCGATCGTGATACCCACCACGAAGAAATGATCAACTCAATAACGATCTGTTAAGCAACAGCTACCCCCAAAACCATACTATCCACTCCAATTATGAAGGAGAGAGAGGATGAGGCAAAAAACTGTCCAGTCTGTCTACGATTTGTGAAAGGCCTCTTCGAAAATATACAAAAGTTATGCGGCCCATATGACATCAGGATAGTATTCAAGAGTAATACGACACTTCGCAAATATCTCCTTCGAGTAAAACCACCAATAGAAGAGAACATGACCAAAGTCTGCGTTTACTCCATTCCGTGCAGCTTTGGTAGGTTATACAAAGGTGAAACATGCCGCCCCCTCAAAATAAGGGTAGACGAACATCGCATAGCTGTAACGCGAGGAGATATTGATAAATCGGGAATAGCTGATCATGTATGAAAAAATGGATGAAGTTAAAATAATTGACGGAGAACACCACTGGAAAATACGAAAACTAAAAGAAGCAGCACATATACTAGGACACAGCAACCTCCTAAGCAGACCGAGTGCAGATATGAGCAGCAAATGGGAACCGGTATTAGAAAGGATAGAAAAATATTAGATTTATGAGCTCTAAAATTCACTCCATAACAGTAGTTAAGAGCGCGGGCTACTAAGCCCAAGATTCCGAGTTCGATTCCAAGCACTGACCTGAACAACAACAGCACCAACAACAACAACACCACCACCATCACCACCACCACCAACAACAACAACAACATCAACAACACCAACAACAACACCACCACCATCACCATAATAATAATAGTAAGAAGAATAATGATAATAATAATAACAATAACAATAATAATAATAATAATAATTATAGTAGTAATAATAATAATAATAATAATAATAATAATAATAATAACAATAATAACATCGAAAAATACCATAAGAATGAGAAGCCAGGTTCGAAATTTCCCGAAAACACCTGAAGAAGGCTGAAGGGTATATCAGGCGAAACGTGATGAGGACAAATATCCGTCGAATGTAAATAATGTAAATAAAGCCTACGTTTATTCGATCCATTCACATATGTTATGGATTTCTCAATTACTTTCCATTTAATCACATGTGGTGTTTGGCTACCTTTCAAAGACCAGACGTGGCTAACCACTTAGTTGCTTTATTTTGTCCCTATGATAAAGGAGGATATGTGATTGGTTAAGCGATTTTTAATTTCACCTTCACATAGGTTTTCTTATTAGTTGTATTATTATTATTTAGGATTGCAGTAACCTCTGCTTGATATATAATAGATTTAATCATACACCGTTGGTCAAGTGGACAAGATGATGGTTTGCGACAGTAGCAGCTGGATAGAGATATTCTTCATATTGGTGCAGGAGCTAAACGATAATTTCACAGAACACCTATCAAATATTTTCTTGTCCCTGTGAGTTGCTGGAAAGTGTTTGTCTAGCGAAGACAGGAATCTTTTACCTATGTTAGTTTTTATATTTAGGGAAATGGATATAAAGTAGCATAGTGACGAACTATTTGATGTATGGAGTCATAATATTGTGCTGACATATGTGATCTTGTGGGCTTATTTATATTAAAGACAATGAGATATAGAAGCCATCTCATGACGTTGCCTATACCACGACGACGGTTTAGGTATTTCCCATGAATGTGATGGATTTAGAAAGCAACTTATTTCCAACTTTAATTAACGAGGACTTAAAATTACAATAGCTACTAATCTCTCTATAATTGATTATTTACAAGTTCCCTAGAACTAAACTCCTCGTATAAACCTTTCCGTAAGCCTAATGAGAATCTCGCATATATACATAACCAGTCTTGTCACCCTCCTGTAATATCTAAAAACCTGAGAGCCAATATTAGCAACAGGGTATCTAACAAATGCTCGTGTTTTGCACATAAAATCTTTTCTCAACATTTGTTCAAAATATTAGATATTCCGTAAATTTTCAGCGCAATCATACGTTCATCAAATTTGAAGAAACAAAAAACTGGAACTGTGGCGCGACTGCCAGATATTTAGAAGCACTGCTAAGCTATGACTCTTCATTTCACATTTTATTCAAGCGGTTAGAAAAGTTTATTCGTCGTTACCTTCAAATGTAATATTTTGGCAGGTAATTTTTTTACAACTATTTTAGCTTAGACATGACAGTCTGTTATTTAGGTCCTGTAACAAACCTTGATAAATATGTATGTATGTATGTATGTATGTATGTATGTATGTATGTATGTGTATGTATGTATGTATGTATCTGTGTGTGTATTAAATGACAGAGAATTATAATTTAGAATAGGATGCCAGTTGTCATTGTAAAGGCAATCGACTGCTGAGACCCCCTTCGGTCATGACAGACCATGGGTTGCAACTAGAAAGTTACACTCCCAGGTACAAGTCCGGTCAAAGTTGTTTTTATGGAAGACCAGCAGTCGCCCATGCATACCGGCCTTCCCTCTCCCCTCTCTCATTTATACAGTTGAGTGAACAGTAGCAACGTGAAATATAGTGTCTTGCTCAAGAACACAACACGCAGCTCCGTCCGGAATTCGTACTCACAGCCTTACGATCGTAAGCTCGACGCTCTAACCACTTAGCTATGCGTCTTCACTGGCAATCGACTATAGTTCATAAAATCCTTGTTTTCATAATCTTTCGTGCGCATTTGCAATTCCGTTATGATACTCCATTGGAGTTTTCATTTATCTTCTCTTAACAACAGACCGAAATTCAGCTGCTAGTTCTTCATGAAGGATTGTTTTTGCAGTCATGATCTAATTAAAACAGTGCGACTGACAGCCTTGGTTCCAGATTATGTATAGGAATGTCCAATAATTTCTAGACTCTATTTAAGGAGAATGCGCTGTTGTATACAGTTTTATCTTTCTCTGTTATACAAGTCATTTGACTCCAGGTATTATGAATAAATATTGTTAAGTTTCGCTTTTTGCATTCTTACGATTAACACCAGTACGATGTGACCGCCCTTTTGTAAGTTATCCAGACAGGAAGTAATTGTGCTGGTGGATTTTAATACCTACTTCTAATTTAGAGAATTTTGAGCACTTTTGATTTTCTTTTTAGCTGAAATTGAACATAAATTGAAAGCTTTATCACTTTTCCACATTAATATTGTTAACGATATTATTAGCTAACACTGGTACCCATATATCTATACTCACGTAAACAAACACTCACATATACATAAAACGAACAAACGCAAAACATGCAACGACAGAAATGTATAAAGCGGACACAGACACATAAATGCGAACACACCAGTTTAGAAATTCTTTGGATAAAGGTTACGGAGAGACGGAAACTTTGACGCACTTGAAATTATATTCTAATAGAAAATCTATTATTAGACACAAAATTAAGAAATTGACGTTCGTTTTCTTCAGTATCATCCATTTGAATCTATGCATATAGACTTATTTCAATTACGAAAGAAAGACGATTACTACAGAGTAATTTACCATCACGTGATTTCTGAGTAGTTTTATTTCTAAATTATATGATAGACTATACTAAAGATTGTAAAATTTCACATTCTTTACTGCATAATAGGTGAAAGATAAGTCAGAAGCAGATATACTTGAAAATACAACAAATTTCATAACATTTCCGACAGTCGAAAATTGAATGGATTTGCGTGTATCTGCAGAAAATCTCGAAAGAAAGATAAAATAGTTTGATTCCACTGTGACAATGGAATCAAGTATTGAATTGGCTAAATGTAAATACATTTATGCTCTCTCACTCTCTCTCTCTCTCTCTCTCTTTCTCTCCACAGACAGTTCCTCCTCCTTTTACCAGTTAAAACACTTGACGAACTGTGGCACAATAAATATAAGACTGACAGGTTCTGACCTTAGTAGGTTAAGAAATCAACAGTGGTCTTCGGATATAAGTGAAGGATCTAAACATAAGTAACTAAAGGCAACAATTCATTTTCTCTGATCTTCTTACAGTGTTTTGACATTCCACCAGCTGCAGTTTGTTTTAACATTGATTTTCTTTTATAGTAGAAGCAGGTCAAATATTATAGGACTACAATCGAATAAAGTGACTGGCTCTATATTACAGGTAGTTATTTTTACCGAACTCTGTAGGATAGAACACATGCTCATTTATAAAAGAACGCAGAAAAATAGTAAAGTCGCGATACTGTTCATTCGTTTCTGCCAATGCTTCTGTTTTCATCATGAACAAAAAGTAGTATTAATTATAAATTTGTCATGATAAATGCGCGCTCAAAGACAAGCGGGAAGAAGTGACTATGATTAAATATTCACATATAAATTAGTGTTATCGTGAAATTATAGGCTCGGTTGTAAAGGGCCTTGCTTCTTGCAAAATGTCCCTCAAAAATTTCAGTTAAAATAACATTGATGTCGAATCTAGATTTTGTGTCAGGTACTTATGTTAATTTTATAAAATATATTCTTCGCTGAAATATGAATCGGATCTCTGCTACAAATCACTATTTAAATACGTTTTGAAATAGTACGGCGGCGAGCGAGCTGGCAGAGTCGTTAGCACGCCGGACGAAATGCTTAGCGGTATTTCGTCTGCCGTTACGTTCTGAATTCAAGTTCCGTCGAGGTCGACTTTGCTTTTTCATCCTTCAGGGTCGATAAATTAAGTACCAGTTACGCACTGGGGTCGATATAATCGACTTAATCCGTTTGTCTGTCCTTGTTTGTTCTCTCTGTGTTTAGCCCCTTGTGGGTAGTAAAGAAATAGAAATTAGTATATCGTCTGTCTTTAAATTCTGAGTTCAAATTCCGCCGAGATCGACTTTGCCTTTCATTCTTTCGGGCTTGATAAATTAAGTAACAGTTACTCACTACGCACTGGGGTCGATGTAATCGACTTAATCCCTTTGTCTGTCCTTGTTTGTGTCCTCTATGTTTAGCCCCTTGTGGGCAATAAAGAAATAGAAATGTTTTGAAATAGCTGAGTATTTGGGCATTGTATAATCTTATCCTCAATAATTGCTAGATTTACTTGTGTCTTGAATACTTTCATCTAAGTATAAGTCAAGTACAAATTCTGTTTAATTAAAAACATTCTACTGCGTAATTTCTGCTTTTTCTTTTGACAATAAAAAATATTCGCTTAGCGATTCCAATTAAATAGAGATCTCTGTAATTTTGCAAAAAGAGAGTTAGTTTTCGAGAAGAAAACTTCTACCATAATTTTAAAACAAATTGTTGATGTTGACAGTAAATATATATGTGTAACAAAATATCCTGTATTTGTAATAAATTTGAATTCTGTGTTAAAAAAAAAATATTTGTATTTTTTGTTTACGTGTGTAAATGATAATTATTGTTTCCAGTAGCCGTTCTTATGTGAAATTTCTGCCTGTTTCGTACGTTTCGAATATTTATTTATCTACTTCGTATACTTTTTCGATCTGTAATTTGATAATACATCTTAATTAAACCTGAAACTCGAGACAGCAGGCATTTATTTCTATTTCTTGTTTTTTGTTATCTATTTATACCAATTCACCACCGACGTATGGCATGAGCCATAAAAAGGTCAATCTGATAACAGGACAAATGTCGACACCTGGTCATTGATTGGCTGAAAAGGAAAACAAAAAAAAAAATAATAAGATGAAGTATATATCAAAATCTGTTTTTTTTCTCATCCAAGCCAGTGAAAAAAAATTACTACAACAATAAACGATACAAGCAGAAGTGGAATAAGAACAATAACAACATTTAAAATAACATCAATACAAACAATATTAACAAAAGATGAACAGCAACAAAAAAAAAATAATTGATTTCTTAATTTTAGCACATGACCATATTTAGCTGATCGGTGTCGTCGATATATTTGACCTCAGTGTTTGGCTGGTATTTAAGTTAACCTAAAATAGATGAAAAGCGAAGTCGACCACTACAGTATTCCAAATTACAATATTACTAAATCCCGTAACACTTTTTGTTATGTATATATTTCTAATTTGCAATCAATTTTTCAATCTAAAAGAATTAATTTAAAAAGAAAATATATATATAAACAACCATGACACCACGATGTAGAGATTATGAAGATAATTATAATGCCGATGATGATTATGATGATGATGTATAAAAATAACCACAGTGATCGTGATGATGGTGGGGGTCAAATGCTGTTTACCCACTTCAAGTACGAGCAGGGAAACTATGGTAAAAGCCCTTCCTACAGCAACCTGTCCGTCTTTCGAATATCATGCCGGGAAATTTTATATAATGTATTCAGGCGGCAAGCTAGAAGAATCGTATGCACGCCGGGAAAATGCTTAGTGGCATTTCGTCCATCCTTACGTTCCGAGTTCGAATTCCGCCAAGGCGGATTTTGCATTGGGGTCGATGAAATCGATGCTAGCCAACCCCCAAATTGCTGATCTTGTGCCAAAATCTGAAACCAATATTACATAATAGCTTCTCTTAATCTAAAATAGTATGATGAGATTTAAGACAAATTCGGTTGCTATTTCTGGAAGGTCACAGGAACATATAGGCGTTCACTGATGACAGGATGGGTATAAAGCATAATTTACATTATGCCGATACTGATGAGGATGACGATGGCAATGATATTGATGTTGATTGTGATAAACATGATGGGGCTAACTATGTACCCCTAAAACAAATATGTGTAAGGCACATGGACAGATGAAAAATAAAACAAATACTATATATATATATATATATATATATATAATATATATATATATATATATATATACATATACGTATATATATATATGTATATATATATATATATATTATATATATATATATATTATATATATATATATCATATATATATATATATATATATATATATATATATTATATATATATATATATATATATATATATATATATATATATATTATATATATATATAATATATATATATATGTTTGTATGTATGTACATACAAACACAAAATAGATTGACATCCGAAAGGTCACAATTATATACCAGAAAGTCTTGTTGGCTCGATGACATGGCGTACTTACAATGTTGCCATTGAAGCTTTAATGACCGTCTTAATATGTGACACTTTGAAACGTAAAGTTCAGCATCTGCTTTTTGAAGGGTGGTTTATACTGTCAGTTGGTATAGAGTTACTTAATCAGCTCATTCGCGGCTGTTCTGTTTCTATTTCTCTCACTTTCCCTAAATAAAAGTAATTACGGCTCTTGTATTATTATTGTTATTTGTTTTGTTTATTCTTTTTTGTTTTTGTTTTCAATTTTCAACAGAGATCCGTACCATGAACCACAAGCTCACTCCCGAGGATCAAAAGGCCGCGACCCGTTTACCAACTTCTCTTAAATACACAACAGTTCAATCGTGGTGTTTAATATCCTGCGGGAAGACAAATAAGAACATACAAACTTCAAACCTACTTTTGCTTGAAACAGGTTAACTTGTGTTTAGTGAAAAGATATTAATGTTAAGGCCTTTAACATGTAAATCTCAAAGTATTTGTTCACATTTTTACATTTGCATTTTAGAAGAACTGTTGCTATTTTTTCGGTTTATTTTGGGTATTTGTTTTATCATAGTATTCCTGATTTGTTTCTTCTGTTAATGCCTAAAGTCCACGCCAGTTATTATTTTCTATGTTTCTTTTTTCGTAGTCATATGCCATATACTTAACTAGATTGCCCAGCTTACTATTGAATTTCTGTTCACCTTATTTGCTATTTCATTACATTTACATTCTTAACGCCCTTAGCAACATACGAACGTAGACGTTTTCATATTTTTCGTTGCTAATATTATTAGTATTCATTCTTACGTAGGATGTTATTAAGAAATTCTGATTTGGTGGAAAGTTAAATTTGCTAAAACGCCAGAAAAAAAAAAGAAACATATCAGGCAATGTACTCCAAGGTTATGAATAGACGAACGTATCGACTTTTCTGTGTATACACGTAGGGATATATTTTCTTACATATTTTCCTAAGATATTTCACGTAACAACTTTAGTTGTAAATCTGGTGGCTTCATTTAACTAACATAATCTTTATATATAAAAGTAAGGTTGTGTGTCTGTCTCCTACGATTTAGATTCCTAACTACTCCCACATTTTGCGGTGCAGTTTAACCAAAACCGGGTATCTTATAGTCGTGATTCATATCGAGCCCTTCTGGGTATTAGCGCGCGTCTACGATGAGTCTACGATTTAAAAAAAAATTACCATCATTTTTTCCATTTTAATGCATTTTTCGCTATTATATAAGGGAAGTAACTCTCTAAAAATGTCTACGATGTGTCAACGATTTTAAAAAAAAATTACCATAATTTTTTTTCCATTTTTAATGCATTTTTTGCTATCTTTTGGCTATAACTCTCTAAAAATGATTATATAGTTATTTCCCTTACAAACCCGAGCAACGCCGGGCGATACTGCTAGTTTATTATATACCAACTTTTCCGTGTCATGAATAAGAAATGGAGTAAGAGTATTACCATTTTTGATAATCGTGTACAACTGTGGAAGCTTTTGTCGGGATGATTAGAAATAAAGTCGAATTGTAGCAATGTCGTGTGAACACTGACGCGGCGATTGCTTTCTCTGCAAACTCGTCTCACCATCTTTGTTGTCGTTTGTTACCATCATGTCCCACAAATACGTCGACAGCATATAGACTCCTTCAACTACTACTACTGCTACTACTACTACTACTACTACTACTACTACTACTACTACTGCTGCTGCTACTACTACTATTGCTACTACTACTACTACTACTACTACTACTACTACTGCTGCTGCTGCTACTACCACTACTACTACTACTATTGCTGCTACAGCTACTACTACTACTACTAGTATTACTATTATTATTACTACTACTACTACTACTACTTCTGCTTCTACTACTACTACTACTACTACTACTACTATTTCTTCTTCTTCTTCAACTACTACTACAACTATTACAACAACTACTACTACTACTACTACTACTTATTCTACTACTATTACTACTGCTACTACTACTACTACTACTACTAACTCTACTACTACTGCGACAATACTTCCTCTCTTCCTCCCCTACTACTACTACTGCTACTACAACTACTACTAATTCTACTCCTCCTCCTACTACTACTACCACTACTACTACTACTACCACCCGGTAACACTACAACAATATTTACTACTATTGCGATAACACCTCCTCCTCCTCTCCCTTCCCCTCTTCCTACTACTACTACTAAGTAGGGGCTTATACCAGGTTCCTTAACTTATAAACAATCGAGTGTGAGGCACTCCTCCCCCAATGGCACGTCAATCCATTCCAGGATTGTTGTCCCGTATTTCGTGCTGCGAGAAGAGGGAACAGCCTGAAAAGAAATGTTTTTAACCCAGAAAACAGCACGCCACCCGGTCTCAGGATCGAAACTATGACCTTACAATCCACGAGAAAGCGCATAATTGGTTACACCACGAAATATGTACGGGAGTCTATTAACACCTATAATATTCGTTTCATCCGCATCACTATCGTCGTCATCATCATCATCATCACCATTATTATTATTGTTATTATTATATGTTTGACATTTTTCAGGTAGGTGTTTAGGCCAAGTGTGGCAATCTTCTGGTTCAGAGTGGTTCTCCATGATCTCATACTTACAGACAAAGAAATTTCGCAGAGTAGGTTCTATTTTATACATTTCCAGACATTTCGTAATCCAGCTATGTGGTAGACTATCAAAAGCGTTTTTTTCTTATCCAAATTGAAGAAGTGAAACTGGTGAAAAAAGCGAGTGTGTAACTCTCGATACCAATAAATTGTTATTGTACCTTATTGTACACTGGCCACTTTTCGCTCCCTCAATCGTCCACATACTGCTTGAAGCTTATTAACGTCCAACTCTCGAATCTCCAGACGTATACATATATTTGTATGTATGGAAAAAGATGGCTAGATTGATTGAGAGCTAGATCGATAGATATGATATATACATGTGTGTGTATATGCGCATATATATATATATTATATATATATATATATACAGATATACTTATATTAGTATGTAAAGTTGGCTATACATAAATACAAAGGGGAACTTGCCAGCTAGTAGCAGCCATTTGTTTCTTATTCAATGCCCCACGTTTCAGAACGTTGCATTTTTGTGATGGTGTATCACATCCACCCATTCCAATTAAATAATTGCCAGTAACATAATATATTTAACATGGGCATTTTTTTCATTACCATAAAAATAACTTTCTGAATCAGTTATTAGAGAATAAAAAAAATAGACATTAATAAGAATACAGGAAAAATAGTCCGAGCTAGACATGTTCACGACTGTCATGTATTATTGTATCATATATATGTGCCGTAGACAAAGATATAAAAGAAATTGTTGTTGTTGTTATTATTATTATTATTATTATTATTATCATTATTATTATTATTATTATTATTACTAAGGGGCGTGATTGCAGAATTGTGATCTCGCCGGGCGAGATGCTTAGCGGCTTTTCGTCCGTCCTAGGTCGACTTTACCTTTTCATTTTCTCGGGGTCGATAAATTAAGTACCAGTTGCGTACTGGTGTCGATCACATCCACTAAACCTCTCACCCAAAATTTCGGCCCTTGTGCCTAGTTTAGAAAAGATTATTATTATTATTATTATTATTATTATTATTATATTATTATTATTATTATTGACTGAGGGAGAAGTGACACTGGGGTAAAATATACGAAGCCCAGTATACCCATCCTGACCACCTATATGATAAGGGTACATAAGGCACATGCATCACAACCATATGTGCTTGAAACGGTGATCTTATATCAATATAAACAGCAGGTGGGTCCCAGTTAGAATTTTGTTCACATCGAGTAATCCATCCAACACAAAAGTTCCCCGAATAAGGCTTGTTTAAGGATGTTGAACGAAACACTCACGTTTCGAAATGTGAATTACCCAAATCCTAAAGAATTTCTCTCATCACATGGTTATGATGCTCCTGCACTACTTCTGCACATATCGTTAGGCACTAAGGGACATGATCAGCTGGTTAAGGTCAAACAA
>NC_043009.1:4887189-4902189 GCF_006345805.1 Octopus sinensis
CATCGACTCCAGTGTGAAACAGGTACTTAATTTATCGACCCCGGGAGGATGAAAGGCAAAGTCGACCTCGGCGGTATTTGAACTCAGAACGTAAAGACAGACGAAATACCTATTTCTTTACTACCCACAAGGGGCTAAACACAAAGAGGACAAACAAAGACAGACAAACGGATTAAGTCGATTATATCGACCCCAGTGCGTATCTCCTACTTATTAATCGACCGCGAAAGGATGAAAGGCACCTCGTCGTAAGTTGAACTCAGAACGTAGCGGCAGACGAAATACCGCTAAGCATTTCGCCCGCCGTGCTCACGTTTCTGCTTGATCACCGCTTTGCAAATAACAAATATTAAGTTAACTTAAACGTTGTAGTTCGAGCTTCAACGTGCTTCTGAAGTAGTGAAGAAAGATAAGCACATAATAGGCTTTGTAGACAGTCTTTCAGTGCTTTTTTGAAGTACGGATTTGCATAAGGTGACTCAAACACATCCACAACTCGGGTGCAGTAAAAAAAAAACGATACCTAGTGACATTTTTGAAAGGTATTAATTCGTATTAGTTAATCCAGCGCATCTATTTTCTGAGTGAGAACTCTTCTGAGAATGATTTAGAATGTTATACGAATTCATTTGTGGCTATTTGTATTAGTTTTCCTTGTTTCTGAAGTTGGTATTTCTGTAGTCATATGGTGGTTATTGTGTAATAGTTTTCTAGCTAATACAAATCTATATTTAAGAGATGGGGAATTATGTACATTATTTACATTATTTACATTATTTACATTTGTCGGATATCCGTCAAACGTAAATAATGTAAATAATGTTTTCTAGCTGTATAAGGCATCTACCACATTCGATACGTTATATATATATATATATATATAACATTTGGTTGTCAGATTTTGGGTGGTGCATCCTAAATCCTGTCATTATTTTTCTTGTTTTCCTGTCTATTTTGATTAGTTTATTTAGAGTCCAGTTAAGAATATTATAACTAGTGTTGATACCTATTATTTTGTTTTTTGCATTGAGCTCTGTATTCAGTATTAGTCTACGTAAAGTCACGCTGTATTCTTCAAAAAAGAGAAAGACATTAATTCCTTGGGATACTATGTTGGAAACACGAGTATGACACATAAGGCTGACACGTACTTGAATAATCGGCAATCAACGGTGGAGGCGGAGTACGGCTAAAACGCAAACATATATTATATTAATTAAATAAGAATTTAGCATATTTTGATAATGTGCCATCATTAACATAAATTATAATCACAAATGTTTACGTTAGTCTGAGGAAATTAACAAACAACGATGGGTCCCGTCTTCTGAAGTTCAATGTATACATCAGGTTATTTTTTTTTTTACATTTGTTTTGCTTTCCTGCTTGTAGATATGTCACTTCGAATAACTGCTTAATAGTTTTAAGACAGGCATGAATGCAATGTATATAATTCCGGCTCTATTACATTAACTACAGATAATTTGGATGTTGACACACATAGGCAAACAATAAAATCGATGTGCTGTGACAAAATACTAACACACACATATTCAAAGAAACGCAATCACGCACGCGCACAAACAACTATCGTGCAAACAAGGATTATATTTATATGCATGTGTATATACACATATTTATATATACATATACGTACATACATACATATATATATATATATATTATATATATATATATATATATATATATATATAATATATATATATATATGTATGTATATTTCAAAATGTGACCCCGTGTGTACCGTTGGCGATTTTTTTCCTCTGTCTTCCCTTCTCTGGATATTTCCTTCTCCTATGTTTCCGACGAAGAGCTCCGCTCGAAACGTTAAGCCCTCCTTCTTTCCTTCTTTCCTGAGCGTCCAATAATACTATATTTGTTCCACGTCCTCGCGTTATTGTTTTTTTTGTGCTTTCTTGTTTGGATTAACTTTATATATATATATATATATATTACTTTATGTAATTAGGGTTCAACAAAAAAATTTGCTTTACCACACACCGAACTTTTAGAAATAGCAGCCAAAGAATTTAGCTATTTTCTCTACTGTTAGAAGAATCTCCCAGACAATGTATATATATATATACATTGTAATGTATATATATACATACATAATAACAGCTTAAGATAAAGTTTTTAATTTTCCTTACTCTATCTTATCTTATCTAAGTGAATTTCCCACATGCTGCTTTGCTAACATTTGTATACTCTGAAGAAGTCTTGAGGTTCAAACATTATCCAATCTCTGTACAATGATTGTGCATCCCTGTATATCCCTGACTTGATGAGGATACCTTGGAAGATACAGAAGCCCCATGGTAGAAACGGCCGTAAGTGATTTCTAACTGTACACTCCTCTATTATTATTCATTCATCTCTATATATCTGTTAACCTATTTATTGGCTGATCTCATATTCTTTTACCTGTACGACTTAAACACATGTATATTATCATTTCATAAATAGATGTAATGGAATGTTTACTAGCTGGTGTTTGTCGATTTTATATCCTCTCCATCTTCTTATTTGCCTTAATTATACACACACATATATATATACATACAAATATATATACTCATATATATGCATATATATATACATTTCATAAATGTATATATATATATATAAGGATATATATATAAATATACACAAATATATATATATATATATGTATTCATATATATATATGAATAACTATGTAATATGTGCTTATGCATGGAAGAGTATATATATATATATATATATATATATATTATATATATATATATATATTCATATTAATAATTTTTTATGCATACATACATATATAATCAATATTTTATACAATAACGTATCTTAAAACACCCATACAAACACACACACACACATACCACACGCGCACACACACACACAGAAACACACACACACACACACACACACACACACACACATATATATATGTATAATCAGTTGTGTTTTCCGAAAAAGTGCCACTTATATAAATTAGAGTTATTTACTGTAAGTATGAAATGTAGGCTCAGGGCAGAACAATAATGAATTATTAGACAATTGGCGGTTGTCATAGCGTGAAATAATTAGACCATTCATTGTGTGCGACTGGTGAATACTGGTTAGATTAAAATCTAAACTGATATTAGATTCTACGATCTGCTAACCTCTGTGCTGTATTACAAATTCGATTACTATTCAGAAATGAATTAATATTCTTTAGTTAGCTATTCATAGATATTAGTTAATGTTATTATGTGTGTTATTCACTCCTGAATTGCTTATTGTTTTATCTCGGAAATAATCCGTTTAGAAACTGACCGAACGAAATTGCTACCACCGATTGAAGATTCAGATCGATAATTTGCTGTTTGCCGTTCGCATTCTACATCTACAATATCCTTATAGTAATTTAATTAGTTAACATACGCCAAGGAAGAATTGCTTTTATGAAATACTCTCAACCACCGAACACCGTTCTTCGTGAATTGACAAACCGATAATTAATCAGTTCAAAGCAAAGGATGCTACCTTATCAGGTAAAAAATTCTGGTGTTATTTTTTTCTATTAATCTTGTGCAGATGTTCAACTTTCTTGAGAAAGAAAAAGCTTAGTTTTTGATATCTCAAATGCATTCTGCTTGTTTACTGCAGGCCATACATACATTATATACACGTACAAATATATGTATGTATGTATGTCATTATTCAGGTTTATTTCAAGATTTCTTGCCAATAGCCGGTTTCTAACCTTGATTCGAGGCTACTTCAATGGAATTTTAACATCAACAGGGTATGCATGTAAGTAAGCATGCATGTATGTATATGTATATATGCAGATTTTTATGTTTAATTTTACGTATGTATTCTCATGCATATAGTTACGTTTCTAGACATGCTCATATATACTTAAATGACAAAGTTTTGGTAAGTTTTATAGATTTTTACAGTTCTTGTAATGGCTTGCGTCTGTAGTCTTCGAATCAGATTTATAATTTTTGTAATTGTATCAGCTTTCTCGTTTCCGTAATCAGCTTTCTCCTTTCATGTAATCTGGTAGTACTTTTAAAACGAAAAAAAAAGCGTATCATTCTGCAAAGCATATAGAATATATAATGTGATACAAGAGAAAACACTAAGGTGTGTATATACATTCATAAATGACAGTGAAATAGTTTAGCTTGTTATTAATATCATTCATAAGCGCTATTTGGTCTGTCTTTACGTTCTGAGTTCAAATTCTGCTAAGGACATATTTGCCTTTCACACAGACACAGAGACACAGACACAGAGACACAGACACACACACACAAACATATATATATATATATATATATATATATAAAGTTAATCCAAGCAAGAAAACAAAAAAACACAACAACGCAAGGACGTGGAACAAATAAAGTATTATTGGACGCTCAGGAAAGAAGGGAAGAAGGAGGGTTTAACGTTTCGAGCGGAGCTCTTCGTCGGAAACATAGGAGAAGGAAAGATCCCGAGAAGGGAAGACAGAGGAAAAAAATCGCCAGTGGTACTCACGAGGTCACACACACACACACACACACACACATATATATATATATATATATATATATATATATATATATATATATATATATATATATATATTATATATAAGGGCTTAGTAAAGTAAATTACTTTGCCACATACTGAACTCATTAGAAATAGCAGCTAATAGCAGTGTGAGTTGGTTTGAGCAAACACTATCTGAGAGAGATCTTCTTTAAGTATTAGAAATAGCTAAAGAAATTTCTTTAGCTGCTATTTCTAATGAGTTCAGTATGTGGCAAAGTAATTTATTTTACTAAGCCCTTATATATAATGTAATATTTTGAATTCGCCTAAAATGGTCCCTTTACATACTGAATACTTGGTGAAATTGATTAATAATTAATTAATTTTACCCTCAATTGTTGAAATTATATATATATATATATATATATATATATACATGTATACAGTTAGTCGTAAATGACAAAGCAATAGTTTGATATATTCTGTTTCACAATAAGAAAATTCTAATATCATGGCAAATTGTTTCGTTACGTAAAAAGACATGTCAATAATGTATACTATTATATAAATGATAATTAAATAAATAAATAGATAAATAGATTATTTACATGCCTGCATTGATGGAAAATGCCAAAAGTCCTTCAAAATAATTCAGAATTTAAGTTAAATCCACAGGTGAAGAAACTCTTTGTTAAATGCTCGATTCTCGTCGTCACAAATCAAAATTTCAAAATATCACGGAAGACAATAATAATAAAATTGATATAAATTAATAAAAGTATTTTCTAATGAATGGAGGGGAATTGAAGTAATATGATTAAAAAGCAGCTAGTAGGTATTATTAGTACAATAAAACAAAAGAGATATATTTATTATTAAATATCTAGAAAACAAAATATCGTAATAATAGCGAAAAAAGTATATATATATATATACATATATATATATATATATATAATATATATATATATATATAATATATATATATATATGTATATATATATATATATACATTGTTATAACAACAACAACAACATCAATAATAATAATATTTCTTGCATGATAATTGACATAGCATGCCCCAGTGACAACAGAATCAATGTGAAAGAAGAAAAACAGTTAAGCAACTATGGCGTTTTGAAGTAGGAAATACGAAGGTTTTTATTAATGAGGAGAGTAAACGTGATAGCAATAGTAATTAGTACATATGGAAGTATCAACACTCAACTACCAACAAACAACACACAATGCAAAAACAAATACAACAGAAAACTCAAACCAATCCCCATAACAGCACATACTCATACAATTTAAATCTCCCACCCCAACAAAATTATGCATTACAAACGTGCAACAAATGATGCAGTAGAAAGCTGCTTGAAACTATCAGATGTCGAAAAATTATAGTGTTGATGATGTTGGTAATGAATGTTACCTTACCTCAGTTTATGAGAGACAGAAGTTTCCGAAGAAACTCTTGTTGTAACAGCAAAAATGAAGCTGGACATTTAAGGGAAAGCCTATCGCTCGACAGTAGTTCAGTAAATATGTAAATTGACCACAGCTGTGATCCTAATACAGCATCAGAAGATAATAGAGTAAGTGGGAGTGAGTGGTCCAGAGAAGAAAACAGGATAGTGATGCAGTGCTTCTTAGAAAATGAACCTAAAAGAAGGAGCTATAGGAAACGGATGTTAAAATTTTGGTTAGAGAAGGGGATGTTTAAAGTGACTGAACAGAGATTAGTTGATCAAGCTGACGCTATTAGGAGGAGAAAGTGGATGAGAGAACTGGAAGTAGAAGGGATCATAAGAGAACTGGAAAAGAAAGACAAACAACATAAGAGATACAGCTCAAACCAAAGAAGAATCTAAAGGAAAACATAATAATAGCTCTACCAATAATGAACGGAGCAACGACTTGAATGATTTAAGTGAGGAAGATCAGAAGATTTTAGATGAGTTGCAGAAAGTAATGAGTATAGAAGCAAGGAAAAGATTGACAGCATTAAAATGCACCAACAGAAGGAAGCTGCTAGAAATGACGAGAGAAGTAGATTCTGTTATCGGTAGGATAGATACAAAAAATATAGGAGACACTGACTTATTTATATATGTAGGAGGGGTAGTAGTCACTAGATGATTAGGTATCTCATAGGGAAAGATTAAAAATGAGCAAATGTGGAAAAGGAGACTAGAAAATAAAGTGAAGACTTTCAGGCAAAATCTGAGTAGAATAGAAATCTGGAAACTGAACAAATTAGAAAATACAAGATGAAAATCTTCCCCTCAGAAAAGATACTTAGTCAAAGAGAAAGGATTTGGGACAGTAATAGAAGAGCGTGTGATAGCAGTAGCAGGTAAGCTGTCCAGATATCAGAAAAGAATATATCAGTATAGATTATTTGAGACAGACTAGAGATTTTATAACCAAATAAATAGTGGAGAACGAAGAACTGAAGATGTGAAGCCTATTGCAGAAGAAACTAGAAAGGTTTGGAGTAACATTTGGGATAACCAGTCAATCATAATCGAGATGTAGTATGGTTAAAGTAAGTGAAGAAGTAGTGAATGAGAAGCAACCAGATCTAAGATTAGTGCATTAATGAGTATAGTGTTGGGAAAAATGCCGAATTGGAGGGTCCAGTACCATATATTGTTCATGGGTACTGGTTAAAGAAATTTAATAGTTTATATGAGAGGCCAAAGGAACAACTTCAGGATTGCCTTAATGGATGCATAGAGGGAGGAAAATACACCTTATGAAAGACACAACAAGGCTAATACAGCTAGCAAGTATGGTCCAATCGCTTGCTTACCATTAGTTTAGAGGCTGTAACATTAACAGGAATGCTTTCAGAAAGTATTTACAATCACCTTGAGAACCAGAATTTATTGCCAGAAGAGCAGATAAGGTTGTAGGAAGACGGCTAGAGGCACGCATGATCTATTATGCACAGACAAAGCTGTTCTAACTAAAGGAAAAACTAGAAAGAAAAATCAACACTAGCATGGTTAGATTATAAGACAGCCTATGACATGATCCCACACTCATGGATAAGTGAGTGTTTAAGTATATTCAGTATAGCAGACAAAATAAGAAAATTAATTAACTTCAGCATGGAAATATGGAAAGGTGACACACTCTTAGGGAAAGTTAATATCAAGAAAGGAATTTTCCAAGGGGATTCGTTATCCCCTTTAATATTTATCTTATGTTTTATCCCACCCACGTCTAGTTTAGTGAGATAATGACTCACTCCAATTTTCTCCTTGTGCTTACATTTTTTTCTTACTTTATCCATGTTTACCCGGTTGTCGCTTCCCAGCAAAAACCAAGGAAGACAATTTGCAGCAGAACTTATTAAATAGCAGGAAAATAGCTTGAATATATATTGTTGTTGGTAAACGAAAAAAAACAACAACAATTGGACGTTTTTCGTTGCCCAGTTTAGCCAAGAAAGTATTCGTTTGCTGACAAGAAAGAGTTAGGACTTTCATACATTGGAAATTTCGCTATCAATAGCGACTACTAAAAGAAGAAAAAAATGTAATGCAATGTATCAACCAAAAAGTTCTCAGAGCGTGACAAAGCAAGCATGCTGTAGTATATACCAAATTACACTGACAGGAAGATCGAGGCTAATCGACCGGATATTGTTGTCAATGACAACCAGGAAAGGATATGCCATCTAATCGAAATGCCATTTCCCAACAGGCGTTAATGTACTTCCAACTGAAATGTCGAAATTTACCAAATATGAAAGTATGAAAATAGATGAAGCTAAAACGTGAGTAGTAAAAACATAAACAATAATAATTGGCATTGGAGAGATTAAATAAATAAATAAATAAATAAATAAATAAACTAAAATGTTACTAACATATAATATTAGGAATAGAGCTCTTCTTGGGGTTGCAATCAGAGCAGTTAGATGACTCAATACAGTAGAAAATAAAGGAAAACCTAACAGTTCATATAACCCAGACACAAAGGAAAACACTCAACGGTGCATTGAAAGCAAGCAATAAACAGAAGAACCGGCAAATAAGAATAACAGAATTTGCGGGAGTATGCATGTATATTCGCATGTATGTATATATATATATATATATTATATATATATATATATATATATATATATATATATATATATATATATATATATATATATATATGTGTGTGGTGTGTGTGTGTGTGTGTGTATTTGTGCCTGTATGTATGTGTATTAGTATGTATGTGCGAATAATTTTGTTTAAATGTGTATCTGTATATGTGTGTATATATATATACATACATACATACATATATATATATATATAGCATATATATATATATATATACATGGCAGCAAGTAGATGTAGTATTTTTGAGGGACAATAGTAGTGGCACTATCAGGTTGCTAGTATGTGGTTGCTAGCTACTGTTCCTACTACCACCACTACCACTTAGTAATACCAGTAAAGAACTGTCACTCCCACCACCACTGATCCGCCTCCCACTACTATTAGACCTATCTCCTACCAGCTAACAAATACCAGACCACGAAATACAACGCCATGTGAAGTATAATATGAACATCCAGAAGTGTTCGTTAGAAAGTTTAATTTGTTTTATTTTTCCATTTTCATTCATTTCTTTTTTTCTTTTATATAGTTTTTTTCAGTTTGAAGAGGTCATCTTAAACGACCGGAACCATACATATTCTTTTGTTTATATATTATTTATCTATATATTATATATCTATATATTATATAATATCCATACAAATACGTGCGGTTGCGGTCGTTGAAGTATATTCACACCTATGTATGTGTCCATTAATGTGTTTGTGTCTGTGCGTGCGTTCGTGTGTGTTTCATTGTGTGTTGTGACTAAATAAAAAAAATCAAAGATTGTTTAACTTTCGCCTTTGTCTTCGCCAATTCTGTCTATTATTTCATTCCTATATTCTTATTCTTACATGTTTTCAAATTTTCGCTTCTTCTCAGCGTTCGTCCTTGTATTTGCCGTGCAACCTTCTAATTAGGCCTAATTTTGAAGGCTTGTTGTATCCGAATACAAGATCCAACTCAATGTGCTTTAAGCCTATATTTTGGTCTATGTACGTCATTTCTATAGCACACATATATATGCTATACTTCCAGAATTTATTAGCTATGAATGCAGATTTATAAGGTCCAAATGTCACACAAAAATTTAAAACAACTTTAGAAATTACTCTTTTATTCCTTAATTAAATATTGGAACTTTTGAAAGAAAACTTTATGTAAGTATTTATGAAACTCATAAGATATTTTGTTTTTGTTTTGTGAAAGTGTCCATGTCGTAGTAGAAAAGAAATGATGGTAGTAAGAAATTCTAGGGAGAGCTGAACAGCAGAATATTTTGTTTGTGAACTACTTATATACTAAAGTGGACTGGATGCATTCAGGTCACATTGGCAGCGCAGAACTATATAGATTACATTCTGATGATAATAAACTAGGGGCTTAAACCTGTTTGTTACTTCTGTTCCCTTCACGGTAAAATATTTCATTCAATAATGACGTGAGTTCTTCACAGAAATATTTCACCCGTTATTGTTTTAGTTTCTCCTTGTTGAAAACCCTGTCTACTTCTGACCGAGATTTGCTCGTCAATCGTTTTAGGCTTGTTCGTCCTTAGGTTTCGTTCTGATATAGTATTATGTCTCATTACAGTAAGTAACATGCATTAGCTACTCTCAAGTCGGTGTGATAGGAAAGCACATGGCGTAATGGTTACTGTTTTGCATTCACGTTCTTACGCTGTGCGTTGTATTTTTTGCCCACTTCGTTTCATATTACTGCAAGCTGCGCGACTATAAACAAGTCCCAGCAACGTTTACGACATTAACACGGCAGCGTTGCGACACTCTCCTCTAAATAAGGAGCATGTCATAATCTCAGTCGCTTATACACTGGAAAGCGGCTTAATTTCCGGGTGTATCAGCCCTAAGCCTTATGACGAACGTGGCGCGTTTTAAAAGATTAATGGTTACTATTTCTAGCTTGTCAAGGGTCTACGTAGAGTCTTTCTGACCCTTCACATAGATGTTAAGGAAAATATGAGTGAAGCAAATACAATTTAATATTAATTGACGATGTTATGACGCTGATCATCACAGAACACTCTTAACGCTGAGTTTTGATAAGAAAACAATTATTTGGTGATTAATAAACTCTGTGATTCATTCTTTTCACGGCTGGAATAATTTAATTTCCATTACATTCATGATGCATTTATAAAATGGTTTTCCAATTACAAATTCATATTTATTCACTATTGTAAATCTATAGAAATAATTCTTTAGTCTTTCTCACAATAACTATTTCTCTGCAATTACCTTCTTATTTGCAATGTCTTTCAATCACTCAACTGCCAAAACAAACAGGGAATATATCAGTCACAGCAACACAAATGTCTTCGCTAATTCAGAAGGATGCTAAGTTGATACATTGTTACATCTCCATGCATCGCACAGCATCAATATACACTTGCACGCACACACACACACACACACACATGTATATATATATATATATATATATATATATGTGTGTGTGTGTGTGTGTGTGTGTGTGTGTGTGTGTGGTGTGTGTGTGTGTGTGTGTGTGTGTCTATAATAAAATAAACGCGCCCTTTTAAAGCCTAGCCAGGCTCATGGGCCCGGTTTCCAGGTCACTATGGCGTATGTGTTCCCCAGCTGGACGGGACGCCTGTCCATCACAGCGTTACTTATTTTTGCCAGCTGAGTGAACTGGAGCAACGCGAAATGAAGTGTTTTGCTCAAGAACACAACGCGTCACCTGGTCCAGGAATCGAAACCACAATCTTACGATCATGGTGCTGTGCTGACACCCTAACCACTACGCCACGCGCCTCCATTACACACATATATATATATATAATAAACGAAAAATGTATGCTAAATAAACAAACGATGCAACGTTTATTGAGTGTAGAACCGGACGGGACACAAACACAGAAGGTCCCTAATTCTTCATCAGTTACTCAGACACGTGCCATAATTGATAAGAATGAGGACTTCCCATATTGGTGGTGCCCGCAAAAACATTTTCTTGCGGAGAATTCAGGGCCGAGAGTAAACAAAATGCAAGACAACACAGCGTTAGTTAGGGCGGTGGAGAAGGATGACGAGACGAGCAAAACACGGCCTGCGAGTCAAGTAGAGAAAGATATCATAAAGGATAAGGCACGAAGAGACAGAGAATTTGCGACTGGTCAGCTACGGGAGCAGAGTGAGAAAGGGAGAATGCTGGCTGCGGGTCACAGACATCGAATGAGAAAGAGCGAAAGAGAGAGAGAGAGAGAGAGAGAGAGAGAGAGAGAGAGAGAGAGAGAGAGAAAGAGAGAGAGAAAGAGAGAGAATAGGGTCTTTCAGGTACACACATTCGAGCTGGCAGAAACGTTAGCACGCCGGGCGAAATGCGTAGCCGTATTTTGTCTGTCGTTACGTTCTGAGTTCAAATTCCGCCGAGGTCGACTTTGTCTTTCATCCTTTCGGCGTCGATTAAATAAGTACCACTTACGCACTGGGGTCGACGTAATCGACTTAATCCCTGCGTCTGTCCTTGTTTGTCCCCTCTGTGTTTAGCCCCTTGTCGGTAGTAAAGAAATAGGTACACACATTCGCACACATATGTATATATATGCTCATCTTTAAACTAACCGTATTTTCAATTTCCATCTAAAAAAAAAAACACAAAATAACAGCACATCTATACAAACAGCTTTATTTTTGACAAATATGTAATTGACATTGTTTCACATCAAGTCAATAAGCCAACCTAAGCAGTTTTTTTTGCGGTGCTGGCACGGTTCATGTCCATTAATTTAGCAGATATACTATCGAAAGGGTTCTTTCCTTGAAAATCTCTCCTATTTCCATATCAGGGACGATATTGTCCAAACTATGGTGGAGCGTGACTTGACGGAAATTTTAGTCAGAAGATCTATTTCATTCAGTCCATTACTATTTATTTATTTTGTAAGCAAAATTCTATATGTTAATCGCCTGTGGTTTAGCGTCGAATAACCAGAATCATAAGTTCATGAAATAAAGTACTTGACGTTATTTTTCTGACTCATTGCGCTCTGTGTTCGAATCCTACAGAGATCAACTTTGCCTATCATGTCTCAGACGTCAATGAAAAAGACTGCCAAGTAACGGAGTGGATATAATCAACCAATTCTCTCTTTACCTAAAGAACAGTCTTATGTCTAAATTATATAAAAATATATGTCGTTGTTGGTTTTGTTGTTTCTCCTTTCAATTGTGACTGAATAAGTATTCTAGCCACATCTAGATGTCAACTGCATTCCATTGGAAACCTACATCATTTAATGTATCTCGACTTTGCCTGCTGTTTCTAGCAGATCGAGCGACCACATGGTAGCTCTCAGTCCTCACCGTCTGTGAATGCAGGAACATTATTTATAGTGATATGACTGGTTAAAGTAACCGTTTAATTTACTTGATTTTACTCCAGTACTTACTGTTGCAGAATCCACTGCACACAAATATGTAGCCAGCAAATTCACTGATCACTTCACACACATTGACACTGTTGATGCGACCATGATATATTGCGTGTACAATATTACTGAATGTGACAGAAACTGACAAGAAAATCTTCTGGAACTGTCTGCAGAAACATTTGGAAAGAAACAAGCCGAAGTACACAGCAAACCGTATAAATTAATACGAAGCATTCGTGTCGATCTGGATAGTGGCTATATGTGATTTAATGCATACGTATTCAGTTGTTAAATGTAGCGCTGTTTTACTTTCTGTTGCCAAAAAGAGTTTATAAATAATAAATATGCCATTTGTTATCATGCTTTGGAACAAATTTAGGTAGGTTTCTCCTGCCCAAGTAAATGCACATCTGCATCCTCAAGCGATTTTAGTATTGTCTTTTCGTAGCGTAAATTTGTATTCCCATAGTACAACATTAGCTTTTATTATTTGGTATTATTTGTGCTTTATAAGCTGCTTGAATTGAGGTTTTAGTGTCAAAATGCGAATGCCTGTCATTGTTTTAATGTATCGCGGCTTGTTCTATTCTATGTTCAGTCTGTATTATCTCTATGGGTTGTTCAATTTCACCCATTTACATCTCATTATTGCTTCTCATATAAGGCGGAGACCTGGCGGAAACGTTAGTACGGTGGGCGAAATGCTTAGCTGTATTTCGTCTGCCGTTACATTCTGAGTTCAAATTCCGCCGAGGTCGACTTTGCCTTTCATCCTTTCGAGGTCGACTAAATAAGTACCAGTTACGCACTGGGGTCGACATAATCCGTTTGTCCTCTCTGTATTTAGCCCCTTGTGAGTAGTAAAGAAATAGGTATTTCGTCTGTCTTTATGTTCTAAGTTCAAATTCCGCCGAGGTCGACTTTGCCTTTCATCCTTTTGGGGTCGATAAATTAAGTACCAGTTGCATACTGGGGGGTTGATTTAATCGACTGGCCCCCTCACCCCCAAAATTTCTGTTCTTGTGCTTAGATTATTCTTATAAAACGACGAGCTGGCAGAAACGTTAGCACGCTGGGCACAATGCTTAGTGGCATTTCGTCAGCTTACGTTCTGAGTTCAAATTCCGCCGAGGTCTACCTTGCCTTCCAACCTTTGGGGGTCAATAAAATAACTGCCAGTTTCGTACTGGGGTCGATGTGATCGACTGCCCCCTGCTCACAAATTCCATACTTTGAACCTATAGCAGAAAAGATTCTTAATTCTCATAAAATCCATCTACAGTAGAAAATGTGTTTGCATTGATATTTTCCTTCAGTTCTTGATCTTTTTTCGTAACTTACATGCTTCTTATAGAATTGCTCTGTAGAAGGAATATTGCATTTCAACGCATTGTACTTTATTTTAATTTTCTCATTGATTCTTAAATTTTCTTTTCCATGCAAGCAGGCTCAATGAGTCGGGCCATTCTGGTTGGACTTAGCCTTATATGAGAAGACTGATCATAAAAACACGATGATCGTATCGTTATCATGTTCACCTTCCCTTAAGGAATTTATTATATATACCTCTTAGGCCATTCGAATTTTGTTTATTTATTTTAATTGAGTTGAAATATGACCCTAGGTTTTCCGCTTTATTTTTCTAAGTAACGCGATTTTGATTTATGTTTATTTTGCTTTAGATTTGGTTCGTATCGTGTGTATCCATTTCATTTTGTTAATTTTTAATGACAGAATATTACATTTATATGCGTGTATAATATATTTAAAATACGATCTATAATTTGAGTATAATATCCATGTGTAATATCTGTTACAAATATGATACTTCTTGCCGAATCCGTTTTGATTCATTTGTGCTTTTGCATGGTTTTGTATGTTTGTATTCAGAATTCCGTTCCGCTGCGTATGCTTTGTCCCAAATGCACGGTT
>NC_043009.1:4907189-4927189 GCF_006345805.1 Octopus sinensis
CCTCCTCGTCCTCCTCCTCGTTCTCCTCCACATCCCCCTCCTCATCGTCCTCCTCCTCCCCTGGCCCTCCTCGTCGTCATCGTTACTGTCCTCCTCCTCCACGCCGTCCTCCTCATCGTCCTCCTCCCCGTCCTCCTCCACGCCCTTCTCCGCCTTGTCCTCCTCCACGTCCTCCTCCTCCTCCTCATCATCATCATCATCATTATCATCATCCTTATCATTACCACCATCGTTGTCGTCGACACGATCATTATTCTGATTATGGTACTCCTGCTTCTCCGTCTCAGCACCACCACCATCACCACAACCACCACTACCATCAACACCATCACCACCAACATCATCATCATCACCAACATCATCATCAAAATCATCATCGCAATCATCGTCATCCACGTTCCCACCAAGATCACCATTCGATGATCCTCCTCCCCATCATCATCATCAACCTCATCATCATCAACAACAACAACAACAGCCTCGGATAATAAATTATGATGACGACAACGATTATGTTCGCAATGAAAGTAGCGACGAACACCGATACGAAGAAAGGGAGATAATACCTGAGATGGAAAACTTGGGATCTGGAGTTATCCCATTATTAATGAAAGCAAAACACTTCAAAAGTTACGATGTTGCGTCACGACAATTTGTATTTTCATAAGTTTATCTTCTTACCAAATACGCAAATATTATCGATAATGGCATCAAATGGGGAAATATTATTCATGTGGCTGTGTGGTAAGAATCTTGCTTCCCAACAACATGGTTCTGGGTTCAGTTCCACTGTGTGGCACCTTGTGCAAGTATGTTCTACTATAGCCTCGTGCCAGCCAAAGCCTTGTGAGTAGATTTGGTAGACGGAAACTGAAAGAAGCCCGACGTTTATATATATATATATATATATATATATATATATGTATATATATACATATATATATATATACATATATATATATATATACATATATATATATATAATATATATATATATATATATATTATATATATATATATATATATCTATATATATATATATATGTATGTATGTATGTATGTATGTATGTATGTATGTTGTATGTATGTATGTATGTATGTATGTATGTTCCTTCTTTCCTGAGCGTCCAATAATACTATATTTGTTCCACGTCCTCGCGTTGTTGTGTTTTCATGTTTGGATTAACTTTATATATATATATATATATATATATATATATACATATACATAAACATCTAGCGTCTTACTAAGTTGAGAATAAAATTCTAATGCGGTTTCGAGAATGGGCTGTTAGTCGATACCAACGACTCCCGTACTTGATCTGCATCTTTCATATTTCAGACGAAAATTGCATTTCATTCTTTATGGGCCAATACATTAAGGTACCAAATCGATTAAGAACAACAACAACAATAGTTTCTGGTATAGTCACATGGCTTGAAATTTGAGGAAAAAGATTAGTCGAAGGCACAGTTATATAAAAGGCTTTGGTCGGCCTGAGGCTATTGTAGACCACAATTGTCTAAAGGTGCCATGCTGTGGGACCGAAAAGTTACCTCACCACCACACCAGCGAATATATATAAATATGTATATATGCGGAAGTGTGGCTGTGTGGTAAGAAGCTTGCTTTCCAACCACATGGTGCCGGATTCAGTCCTACTGCGCGGCACCTTGGGCAAAAGTCTTCTAATATAGTCTCGAGTCGACCAAAGCCTTATAAGTGGATTTGGTAGACTGAAGCTGAAAGACGCCCGTCGTATATACACTAACACATACATTATGTTATATACAGAGTGCGTAAGATATTTGAGGGTATATTTTGGGGGTAATTGCTGCATTTTTGGCTAACACTGTATAAAATGTGTTTCAGAAAATAATAATGGCAGACACTCAGCTTACTCAAGAAATGAAGAGGTATGCTATTATTATGGTTATAAAGGCTGAGTATAGCGATTTAGATATATCTCACTTTTTAAAAGTTGTCAGAACTTTTGTCTACAAAGTTTATAAGGAGCTAGAAACTGAAGATGGAAGCTTATCACCAGTATCAAAGAATTAAAGAACATCCTAAACAGTCTGAAATCATCGGAACACTAGAATTTATCCAGCAAGTTCAACAGACCAATGGTCTGCTGAACTGTTGAACTTGCTGGATAATTAGTCAATCCCAGAAAGTCCGTGGGGTCAATTGTAAAGGATCTCTATGTGTCAGAAGCAACAATCAGAAATGTTGTTCACGAAGATGTGAAATATAATTCTTATATGATGAGGAAAAGTAAATTTGTCAGGAAAAGCAAAAGAAAATCACAAAATCAGATCTAAAAGGCTCTTAAACAAACTGAAAAATTCTGCAGAAGATTTGATTTGGTTCTTCTCAGACGAGGAAAACTTTGACCAAGATCAAAATGTTAAAAGAAGAAATGATAGATGGCTATGTGCAGGCCCTTCTGAAGTTCCAAGAGTTATGCATACAAAATTTCCTGCAAAAGTGATCGTTTTAGGGGTTATCAGCCATGAATGACATGTGATGGCTCCTGTCTTCTTTCCACAACTCTACCACCTACATTGAGGTCATGGAAATAATTTGTTACGCCCTGAATATCTGTGTATCAGGCCATATATGTTTCAGTAAGACTGCACTATCATCCATGACTCTCATAACACAGGGATGGATGTTTGAAAATTTTCATAACCCCTAATATTTGGCTTCCTAATTCCCCCGATCTCAATCCATTGGACTATTACATGTGGAGCATTGTTGAGAGGGAGGTCAATGAACACGGCCTTTACACCAAAGGTTCTTTAAAAGCTACCATAATCAGAGTAACGTCCCAAATGAATGAGGGCCACTTGATTTAAGCATGTAGATTATTTAAATCTCATATAGAAGCAGTTGTTGAAGCTGAAAGTGGCTTTATTGATTAACATTGTAGAAAAGAAGGTTTATTTTTTATCCTCATAGCATTTTTTGATAAATAAACTCATTATCTGTTATTATTATTATTTTTTTATAAACATAAATATGTCCTCAAATATCTTACGCACTCTGTATATATATATATATATATATATATATATATATATATATATATATATATATATATATATATATATATACACACACATATGTGTATGTATGTGTATATATATATATGTGTGTATGTCTTTGTGTTTGTACCACCATCACCCTTGACAACCCTTGTCGGTGTGTTTACGCTCCCGTAACTGAGTCGTAAAAATAAGTACTGGGCGTCAAAAATTACGTCCTGGGATCGATTTGTTCGATTAAAACTCTTCAAGGCAGGGCTCCAGCGTGCCTGCACTCAAATGACTGAAATAAGTAAAAGAATAAAAGAATTTATACATACTTTTATATATATAATATAAATACCCAGTTGTGTATGCATCTGTAAGTAGTGTATTTAAACGTCGATTTTTTCGAAGTGAATATGAGACAGGGAACTATACACGCACCCATATGCACAGTCCCAGACACAGCACACATTCTATACACCGTACCGTGCGCACAACGACCTGAAAATATTTTATTAAAATAGAGCCGTGAACATGTGATATATTGTAAACTTTTCAATAGTTTGTTAAGCGCCATAATATCAGACATTTCCTACGACGTTCTAAACTATGAACAGCAATCTATATTTAAGCTTCAGTACATTCGTTTGTTTCATCAATTATCTTGCTTTTAGAATTTCTGTTGTCTGTAGGTTTCGCCTAATCAACACTATGCAAAAGTCTGCGAGCACTTCTGTTGCATATCTTCCTGCAACAATTGAAATTGATGAGGTGCTCGCTTGTTTCACTTCTTGGCATTTCTTCAAGCAAACGAGACACTCTTTATGTAGTCGCTCGGACTGTTGATTAGACAAACTAGTGTCCCGTATACAAAAGACAAGGTGGTCATAGTAGGAGAGTCTTTGGTCAGGGGTTTTGCTTGTTCAAGGCTGATGAGCGGCTAATCACAAACATAATTTACAGTACTCTAAACTTTCTTTGCATGAAACAACTTTCAAGAGAAAATCATACAAGTAAACCATTTGAGTAAAACATTTTTGCTCTTTAAATTTTCATAAAAACGTCTCAGAACACTAAAATATCAGGATTTATTAAGAATCTAGAAGATCGATTTCTGGAATATTTTTGCTAAAATTGTAGTGCTTTCATTCGGTTAGTTTAAATGAAATAATTTCACACCCAGTACTAACCAATCTGGATTCACAGTACCGGTTATTCTATTCATCCTTTCGATCTTTGAATACAAAACATGGCTCGCGAATCCTCTGTTCGGGTAGTGTCCTGAGATTTCTTTACTACCCACAAGGGGCTAAACACAGAGGGGACGAACAAGGACAGACAAACGGATTAAGTCGATCATATCGACCCCAGTGCGTAACTGGTACTTATTTAATCGACCCCGAAAGGATGAAAGGCAAAGTCGACCTCGGCGGAACTTGAACTCAGAACGTAGCGCCAGACGAAATACTACTAAGCATTTCGCCCGGCGTGCTAACGTTTCTGCCAGGTCGCCGCTTTGAGATACCGTCTCACACTTGGACGTCAATCCGTCAAATGGTTATCAATTTACAGCTGAGTGATAAAATGCAACCCACCACAACCATTTGCATGTTCGGTTATCGGCGACTAAACCGGTAATCCCGCGAAGATTGATTGATGAGGAGGAAAATGTATTTGGACATCCTGCGAGACGGAAGGTAAAACTTGTCAAAGGGTGGAGAAACTCAACAGAGTCAACAGCTCAATAATGTGTAAGGGCACGTGGTCTAATGGCGAAGGTAGTCAACGTGTTGTACTCATAATAGCAAGATCGAGGTTTCGATTTCTTGACCAGCTCTACGTTGTATTCTTGAAGAAAAACATTTCCGTGTGTTTTCGACCAACTGAATGGCCTATTTGAAGAGGTGTAGCTAATGACGTTTCCGAGGTCAGCAGTTACGGACATAAAAGCTGTTTTGAAATTTGATTCTGGTTTAAAACCTGCGGGCTAAACAAATATTAAAATCTGAAATATTTCTGCTCTTGTTGGTTACAACTAGTTTTGGTCAGTAATCAGGCACTGCTGTATATCAGAGGTTACTGTAAAAGATCTTCACTTATTCTGAGGAATATCTTTGTAATTATACTGAAAAATTTAAATATGTGTTAAATAAGAGTAAAAATGTATTATTCAAATATACAAATACTACAATGTAAAAATATTTTGCTGATACACGTATGAACTGTGACTCAAAGCGAATAACTACATTATCTAATGATCTCTTCTTTTCTGTCCAGAGCAGCATTTAAAATTCGTTTAAAGTTCTTAAGTTTCATTTAAAGAAGACAGTCGTGTGTTGAAGGTGAAAAATGACCGGTGTGTGGTGTAACTCACAAATATACAAGTATGTTAAAATTTAAGTAAGTATTCGTCATTAATGTTCGAAATAAAGAAAGCAGAATTACTTGGATTCTGGGCTACCTAACATCCCACCACAAAAAAAAATAAAATAAAACGATAGAATGTAAATTATAAATGCAGTATAATGCCGCCTGGTAAGCAACTGGAATCCAAGATGAGCGAGATAGATGTAAGGATGAAAGAGAAAAGTGAGCAAGAGGGATTCAAATCAAAAATATTCCAAGAATTTTCAGAAGCAAGCGAAGGACAAAAGAAAAAGAAATCTCTCTTCGAAGACCAAGTAAGAATTATCGGGAAATATAAACAAGAAACGAAACAATTTGTTAATTGACTGGGCTATACCGCATTTAACTTACTAATACTAGCAAAAGCAAGTACATTCCTGAGGATAAGTAGGCATTATTATGCATACGTATCTTAGATTTACTGTTCGTATTTTCCATACCTCTTATTTTTCGACATCGCTGTATTTGTTTCTACTCTATCGCTTTCATCCTTCCTTCCTTCCTTCCTTCTTTCCTTCCTTCCTTCCAGTTATAATATTCCGTCTTCTATGGCCGAGGTGTTTATTTTCCACAACGGCTAACATTTCGTATATTACCAATACTTTTCATGTATTTTTCTTTCCAAGATTTTTCACAATAAATGTGGAGATAAACCGCATGGGGAAATCACTCATTTTTACCATTTAAAAGCTATGCACATCAACGGAAACGGAAATGGTTTATGTTTTCAATATATCAATCTGTAATGGTGGGAATGAATTATGGAATGACTATTGTCACTGCAACCCGAAACTATTAGTAACCACGGTGGAGAATCTTTGCTTTCTATAACGTCCTATATTACATACACGCATACCTGTGTTTTACAAACACATACACATATGTGTGTGTATGAATATATGTATATACGTATGTAAGTATATGTATATACGCATAACTATGTTCATATATATTTCAACATATATTCACACATAATCACACACTCGGATAGATATATTTATATGCATAAAATATGTATATTGATACGCGTGCATAAACAGATGCACACATACACTGACATACGTGTATGTATATATATTTATGCATATGCATATGTATATATGTACACATACACAGGCGCACAGATACAAACACACATATACACATGTACCTATATATACATATATACAAACTAAACCCTTCGATTTCACCATCAATATTTCCCTACACACATCTATAAAATTTGCTTAAACAATTCCTATTATTGAGAAAATAGCCCTAGAGTTACGGACTCGAAAAAGAGAGTGATACGTATATATGATGAACAAAATATAATAAACAGCGCACAGCATATTAGAGCACACAGATGAAATAAAAAAAATAAATAAAAGTATTTGATCAATATTAAGGCTGACCGATTTGAGGTAGTTTTTACGTTATCTTATCTTCCCGATATCTCATTTCGATTTAGACTCTCTATATTCATGAGTATTTGTGATACTAAAAACAAAATTTTAAAAATATTATATATAAAAATTATATCTAAAAAAATATAGTACTATATGTATATAATTGAACAAATATGGATTCATATAAGTACACGTATAGTCAGATATGTATATGCACATACGTATATAGACGCTCACGAAAGTAATTACATATCTGTATTATGGGAGCAAAAATGAAGAGGAGAGAGAGAAAGAGAGACAGAGAGGAGAGGAGAGTCAGTGAGGGAAAGTGAGAGAGAATGAAGGAAAGAAAGGGAAAAAGAGGGGGATAGAGAAATAGTGAATAAGAAAGAAAGAAATCCATGCAGTCACACATACACACACATGTATGTATGTATGTATATATATATATTATATATATATATATATATATATATACATATATGCCTACGTGTATATACATATACATATATATGCATATATATATTATATATATATATATATATATATTATATATATATATATATATATATATAATATATATATATATATTATATATATATAAATCTATATATATATATAATATATATATATATATACATGTATATATATCTGTGTGTGTATGTGCATCTCTCTCTATCTCTCTCTCTCTCTCTATATAATATATATATACACAATATATATATATATACACACATATATATATATACATGATAGATACATGCATACATATATGCATACATACGTACACCCACACATACATAATACATAAAAACATACATACATATACACGTACATATAATTCACTAGCAAAAATTGTGTTCGCGAATAGAGTAATATGAAGGCACTATAACTGCCTTCGCATTGTTCACAAAGCGTAGAATTATTTTATCTAGTGTGTATTTAAGCATCTTCCTTTTATTATTTTCGATTTTTTTTTCACTTCAAGAGGTTCTTGCCCTTTTTATTCATATTCTATTTTATTCACATGAATGTACTTATTTAATATTTTTTGTTTCTTTATGTATATTTCATTGAGTTCTACTGATGAAATATACAAAATAACAAGTGCCAGATCTGGTCAGAGTAATTTAAGGAGATATAATATGTGCCTATTTGGTTCCTGCCACTTTCTTCACGATATTAATATGTAAGGTAAAGCAGGAACCCATGAATATCTCTGTGTTATTTTCTTTTACGCGTTGCTATATTTGATAGCCAATTGTGGATATAACCATATGAAAAGAAAAAAAAATTCTTATATTGTTTTGTCTTTCCTTTCTTCTTGTCGAAAATCTTTCAAACTGTTTCGTTTAAACGAATGTGTTAATATGTTGTATACCATTCCGTTGAAGATGTATATATGCATACACATACGTACATATATATTTGTACATACATAAAGATTTTATACATACATGCATACATACACAAACACACACACACAAACACATATACGCACACGCGAGCACACACATTCATATACGTATACGTAAAGTGAAAGAAATAGATACGCAGTTAGAATGTTACATATACACAGGCACACACAGACACACACACATACACACGCACAAACACACACACACAACACACACACACACACACACACACACACATATATATATATATATATATACAGAAACATAGATAGATAGATAGACTGACACTTAGGCAGCCAGAGAAGTAGATAGATATAGAGACATGCAGACAGACAAACTGGTAAAGAAGGGGATAGATATATAGGTAGATAGAAAGATAGATAGATAGATATATGGATAGATAGTTGAAATATTGCTTTGTTGCAGATCTTAAAATCTTGTAACGAGTTAAACCATTTTCCAGTGATGTTCCCCAAGAATGATGGCAGTTAACATTCTGTGGAAATTTTTTTGTAACGTTGAAGTGAGTTGCTACGGATGGCCATGGTACCACATTCTTCGAAACTACGCAACATTTCCATGATACAGTCATATTTTTCTATCTCCGCCTCACCGTATCTCCTTTCTCTATGACTATCTATCTATCTATCTATCTATCTATATCTATCTATCTATCTATCTATATCTATCTATCTATCTATCTATTTATCTACGAAGCTGTGACAGGCAAAATCAACCGGGAAAAGTCAGTGGGGCTTGCGGCTCGGCACCTGGAGAAGCAAACCCTTGCCGTCCACCAGTACCTCCGTCGTGGGACGCTGGACAGACGGCCCGGTTGAGTTGCTCGGGGTCTGGGTTCGGTCCGGACCTCCAAATGGAGAAGAACTGGAACGAGATAACGATAGGGTGGTCACTCTCGCCCAGCAATGGGCCGAGAGGAAACTGTCCCTAAAGGTCGGGTGGCGGAGGTGTGACGCGTACATCGCGTCCATCATCTACTACCGCCTGACCGTCGTACCTTGTCCCGACCCTACCATCACCAAACTAGAACGCATCCTCTTCCCCTTCTTGTGAAAGGATGCGTCCCGATGGTCAGGCGATCCATTTGCTGTCAACACCCGTTAAAAGGAGGGCTGGGCATGCCGTGGTTGATGATGCGCAGACACGCGCTGAGACTGCGACATCTCCGGCTCTATGTAGACGACGGTGAACAGGTGTGGTCGCCGTTTTGGTGAGCATGCATTCCCGCAACTCGTCTCCATGACCGAACTACAGTCGTGGATCAAAAAGAGGCCGAAGAAGGGCGAATGGCCCGCGAGTGTCGCGTTGCTCTCAAGCAACTCTGCCGTCCCGGGTCGACCTTGAGTGACTTCAACACAACCAAGCATTCTATAGGGATTAGTGGAGGGAGGTACGACACGAGCTCGGGGCAAACCTGGCGTCGACGAGGAATACCTGACCCGCCTGTTTCAAACGACTTTCGGCCCGGGACCTATGGACAACTTCCTCCAAGATCCCTGGCCTGGCGGTGCTACCGAGAAGCGCTACCCGTTCGGGATAACTCTATAGGCATGGCTCGAGAAACACGGGGCCGACCTGCCCGAGATGCGGGCAAGCGACGAAACCGCTCTGCACGCAATCGTGCAGTGTCCAGCAATTTCCACCTGTGGCTTATGTCGAACGACTGCTGTCACGTGTGGGACGTGTCGGTTTATCAGCCGAGTCTATCGTTAATATCGTCACGCCTCCTTCCTTCAAACGGGAAGGAAGAGCTATTTTTATCATACTTGTGGCTATGGCGAAAGAATGTATCTGGTGGACGCGTCTGAAAGGATTAGAGACAAACACTTTCCTCTCTGGTCAATCTCTCATCAACTTCTTCAAGTATCACCTGAAGAAAAAAAGTGAGAGTAGAGAGGCAAGTTTTGTCTAGTGATGTGTTTAAAAAAAAGATGGGTGAATGTAGCAAGGATGGCACGTATGAATGACGAAGCCACCTTGACTATGATTCTATGAACCGTAAAATTAATACAGAGAGTTGCTTATTTGCAAAAAAAAAAAAAGAAATATAACATGTGACTTCATTGACCGAGGTTACCGTGGTCTTTCGTAGGCTTTTCTTTCCACGGGTAAACTCACTGTCCTTCCTCCCCTTTACACTTCATATGACATTCTGTGATAACGATCCCTATTGATCAATTTTTTTCCTCTCCCCTTTTTTTTACCCCCCCCCCCTTTTTTACCCCCCCCCCCTTTTTTGTCCTCCTCCTTTTACGATCCCTTTTGATCGACCCCCCCCTTTTTATTTTATTTATTTTTTATTTTATTATTATTATTATTATTATTATTATTATTATTATTATTATTATTATTATTATTATTATTATTATTTTTTTTTTTTTTTTTTAAACCTTCAAAAGAAAAGCTCTACCTTGTAATTTGTTCTATCTGTGTGCAGCCCTGTGTGGCTAATAAAGAAACATATCTATTTATCTACCTATCTATCAATCTATCTCTATAGATAGATATATACACACCTATATTTGTATACATACGCATGTATGTATGTATTCTCCGTTTATTATTATTATTATTATTATTATTATTATTATTATTATTATTATTATTATTATTATTATTATTATATTATTATTATCATCATATATACACGAGTGAATAGACAAACGAAAGAAGGGCACTTTGCCAATTTATTGGGAGGTACATGTTTGGAACAAAACAGTTTGATTCAAATTCATTGGTACTCTTGAGTTTCAAGTGTTATGCTTGTCGTCAACCATTTTGAATTTGAATGACAGAAGATGAGTGTGTAGTTTCTTAATCAAAACAGTGCCTATATTGACATCATGAGAATTTATGAAATATTGAGTGAACGTAAAACAATTCTATTTTTTTGGCAGTGGTATTCGGATCACAGGAAGTTATAGGATGTAAATATTGGGCTGGAAAACTATTTTGTATAGAAAAATTCAAGGCTGCTCCTGGGATTGAATTCCACCACATCTGTAAACAAGAGAGACGTTCTCTCATTGGTTCGCAGCAATCTTTCATATCTCTCTATCTATTTTTATAATTTTATTCAACGAGGACTGTATGTTTTTGACGTCATTAGAATTTATAATGTTTCGGAAGAACGTGAACTAATTCTGTATTGAAAGAGACTACATTGAACGACATACAGCGATAAATAATAGCATGTGTTTAATGGGTTGAAAAATACTTTTGAATATAAAGATTCGAAGGCTGTCCGTGGGACTCGAGCTGACATCCCTAGTTATGTTACGCATACTCCAAATATAAGTGGCAAGTATGGAAGCACTCCGTCGGTTACGACGACGAGGGTTCCGGTTGATCCGAATCAACGGAACATCCTGCTCGTGAAATTAACGTGTAAGTGGCTGAGCACTCCACAGACACGTGTACCCTTAACGTAGTTCTCGGGGATATTCAGCGTGACACAGAGAGTGACAAGGCCGGTCCTTTGAAATACAGGTACAACAGAAACAGGAAGTAAGAGTGAGAGAAAGTTGGGGCGAAAGAGTACAGCAGGGATCACCACCCTCCCCTGCCGGAGCCTCGTGGAGCTTTTTTAGGTGTTTTCGCTCAATAAACACTCACAACGCCCGGTCTGGGAATCGAAACCGCGATCCTGCGACCGCGAGTCCGCTGCCCTAACCACTGAGCCATTGCGCCTCCACAGTGGCAAGTATAATATTGCAAAACTGCGTACAGAAATTCGAAGATCTGGTTTGGTTCGCCGGTAAAACACCTGCAACATTTGTGAGAGATCTGGTTTCATGCTCTACGTCCAATATTCTCCTTTTTCACTCCAATATTTACGCGCTGTGAGGCGGCGAACTGGCAGAATCGTTACTGCGCCGGACAAAATGCTTAGTGATATTTCTTCACGTTCTCTGTTCATATTCAATTTATTCTTTCCTCCGCACTTGTTTTCGTGTTAAAATTCAAATTCAATACTTGTTATTATTTTGTTTTGTACTTATGACTTTATGCGTTTCGAGATGCACAGTTCCATAAATGAATTATATGTTTTGTTTATGTATGTGAGTCAGTGTGGAAGCGTTGGAAGTTCCGCAGGGTATGCGTTCCATAAAATGCTTTTTATTAAATTGGTTTATATTCGACGTGAGAGTGCCAAGAGAAAGTAACTTTTAATGGCTATTCCTTTGTAAGTAGACTAAGTACCTATTACAAGGACACGAGATTTACTGGAAACACTCTTGACACTTTGTTCAAATTACACATTATATTCTTAACACACACACACACACACACATATATATACATATGCATACATATATTTCTATATCTATCTATATATACATACATACATACATACATATACATACATACATACATACATACATACATACATACATATATGTATATATATATATATATATTGGTGCACGGAACATGAGCGGGCCTATGGCTTTTAGAACGTTTATAAACCCAGACCGGTAAGAATGAAAGTAGAAGAATATAAAGAACTGCCAAAAAAAATTAAATAAAAACTTTTATAGGAAACAAATTCTAAAATCTACGACGCGATTTACCAAAATATTCCTTCACAATAGGATGAGGAAGCCTTCATTTGATTAGACAACCGAGTAGAAGAATGCGGATCCAAGGATGAAAACTGAAATTGTGATGTAGAAATAGTACGTGCTTGACAAAAATAACGACTTTACAGGAACAATTACTATCAAATTACCAATATACAATACGTAACAGAAATTACACTACAAGAAGTGAGGGATACGGTATACAGAATTAGACAACACAGTACCAGTTGTCTTTAAAGCCAAGCATGCAATACAATCCTTTCTACTTACTACTTTTACTAAAATGTACGCACAGAGCAAAGATTAAGCCCTTGGCATACTATACGTTTTTTTTTTTTAAAGGCAAGATGTTAGGATTTTAACTAGTAGAGTGTCTTATATCATTGTTCTACTTGAGAAAAACTAACGGGTATTAAGCAGAAACAGCAAATTTGTATTCTGCTTTTAGCAAAGAAACAAGTATTATTTCAAAATGTTTTAAAAAATTTAAGAAATAGCAGAGCACAAAAGCTAATAAAATTCTTCCTGTGAAAATACTTAAAATAGTTAATAACTTGTTTTATAACAGAAATAACAAGACTACATGAAGGAGTCCTAACTCGTAAATATTCCACGAGATCGATGACATCACAACAAATAAAAATATTTAAAAACATTGAGTTATTTAACGAAGTTAAAGTTAGAGATCGCAAAATGTCAGAGACAAGCTCCAAGTCGACCAGCAAAAGGAAGGAAAGAAACCCTTTCACTACAAGAACAAACCAATTTGAATCGCCAGGAGCCAAATTTCTTTTTCTAACCTGAATTTAACGCCGTAATAACTAAACAACATACAGAAATTGACGATGTTGAAGCATTCAGTAACAATCTAGTAAAAACTCTTACTGATTTAGCTGAAGGCTGCAGCGAAACACATGATCAAAAAAGTAACAATATTAACTTAGTAAACTCGAGATCTGATGAAGAAACAAAAAAGTAAAGAAAAACTGAAAACTCCAATTAAACTTAACTAGAGAAAAGGTAGAACGGAAGAAATGTGTTAACAGAGAAATCGAATGCAATCAGAATACATTTGAAATTACATCATGGAAACAGGTTAACAATGTAAATTATTTAAAAGTTTTCAAAAAATGAAATAGACTAAATGGAAACGCAAATGGCAGCATTAAAAGAATGCAGAACTAAGGCTGAAAGCTGAAATAGTGATGTAGAAATAGTACGTGTTTGACAAAAATAACGACCTTACAGGGAAAATATTATGAAACTACCATTACACAATATGTAACAGAAATTACACTACAAGAAGTGAGGGATACGGTATACATAATTAGACAACACAGTACCAGATGTCTGTAAACGTACAGTGTAAGGCAATGTTAAGGCACCTTGCCAAGTTTTTTGCTGCTTACCGCAAGGGTGGTAAAATGCATAAATCTTGGCACAATCGAATTGAAACTCTACTGTACAAAAGAGCAAAGATTTGGAGAGCAACGATTGATTTATAAGCATTCTAATGGTTATACACAAGTTCTATGCGCTGATCCTAACGAATGCAACTGGCAAAAATTCGGACGAAAATTCTCGTATGAACATGTCGGTTTTCTCAGTGATTTTTTAAATTTTTCCATCATTCTCCACGTACGCGCCATCAATATTTGATCGAAAAATCGACAGGATATTACACCTCAATCTTTGCAAGCTAAAAAAATGCGTTTGTACTTGTAATACCACCCCTAATGACAGTCTATCACATCATTCATCATGCGACTTCAACAACTAAATGAGTGGGTAAATGACCATTGCAGCATGACAGCAGATATTATTCTTTAAATGTAGGTTGAGAGACTGTTCTCGGTTGTTTTAACGCTCCAAGATAAGCATTTTCTGCTGTACTCTTCTAGTTCATACTGATGTATGCGTAGACATGTACAGCCCAAACGAACGTATGTACAAACGCATACACGTACATAAATGTACACACAGAACATAAGTACATACACATATGTACATGCACATTGATATAGAAATATGCATACAAAACAGATTTATACACATACATGGATATACACATACACACTCATATTTGTGTGTATCGTGTGTGTGTGAGCGTGTGTGTGTGTGTGTGTGTGTGTGAGTGTGTGAACGTGCACAAGTATGACTATTATCTACGTGGAAGAATCTATTTATGATGCATTACTTTTTCGGTTAAGGCGGCGAGCTTGGCAGAAACGTTAGCACGCCGGACGAAATGCTTTGTGGTATTTCGTCCGCCGCTGCGTTCTGAGTTCAAATTCCGCCGAGGTGCACTTTACCTTTTGTCCATTCGGGTTCGATTAAATAAGTACCAGTTACGCACTGCGATCGATCTAATCGACTTAATCCGTTTGTCTGTCCTTGTTTGTCCCCTCTATGTTTAGCCCTTTGTGGGTAGTAAAGAAATGGGTATTTCGTTCTGTCGCTACGTTTTGAGTTCAAATTCCGCCGTGGTCGACTTTGCCTTTCGTCCTTTCGGAGTCGGTAAATTAAGCACCATTTGCGTACTGGGGGTCGATATAATCCACTTACCCCTCCCCACAAATATCAGGCCTTGTGCCTACAGCAGGAAGGATTATTCTTTTCGGTTATATGTAAATCTCGCACTCCACAAAACATTGTAAGTTTTCACAAAATATGCCAAAAAAATGATCTCTTTTTCAATGACAATATTTATTGGCTATGATGTAAGCATAAGTAGTGAATATTGTTTTCAAATTTTGGTACAAGGCCAGCTATTTCGAGGGTAAGCCAATTAGATCTAACCATTCGCTCCCAGTGCTTAGCTGATTCTTATTTTATGAAATATCCAAAGAACGAAAGGGTAAAATCGACTTCGGCAGAATTTGAACTCAGAACCTAAAACGGTGAAATGCTACTGAGCATTTTACCCGGCGTGCTAAACGCTCTGTCAGTTGGCCGCCTTATAAGTACTGAGTACTGTAGTAATCATGTCTATAGAGGAAGGCGGCTAGCTGGCAGAAAAGTTAGCATTCCGGGCGAAATGCTTAGCGGCATTTCGTCTTTACGTTTTGTGTTCAAATTCCGCTGAGGTCGACTTTGCCTTTCATTCATTTGGGATCCATAAATTAAGTACCAGTTGTATACTGAGATCGATCTAATCGACTGGCCCCTCCCCCCAAGTTTCGGGCCTTGTGCAAAGAGTAGAAAAAGAATAATGCTCAGAGAGGATTCGTAGTTTATTCTCCAGGTAAATGAAAGCAGTTGAATACAGGTATTTAAAATTGATACAATATCATCTATCTATCTAGCTCGCTTTTAATGTTACTTGTGAATAGTAACGCACTAGCATTTTCTAAAATTTACTGCTTAGTATTACAACAGCGTAGTTTTGTTTCTTTTTTGCGTTTCTAGGATTAGTTAGAAGGACAATATACGCAGATAAACAATTTTAAATAGCAATAAATCGAGCCATTATATTAGTGATATTAATTTTACAGTGATTTAAATTAATGAAGGACAAGGTCTATCTTGCTTTAATTTTGCTTGTCTAGTAGAAGAATTACTAAATTATGTCTACAGTTTTTCCTTGTTTAAATGTAAACTAACTGATATAGAACAAATCTATCATCAAAGATATTACATGTATGACGTTCCGGCACATTTTATTTTACCTGGTAGATTATTCATAGAAGACCTCATAATTTAAGGTGCGTATATAACTTGTCTATGTATTTTAAGATAGCACTGTCATTCTTAGCAGATTCGGTAGCTATTTCTAGTAGTTTATTGGTTCGTCGTGTGTTAGAATGTTATGAGTTGACAGCGAAACAAGTTTGGGAATGTTTCTGCAGCTTATCAACTACTGCCTGTTGTTTTTCCTTTTTTTAATTAAGACTTGGCGAAAAAAATCAATATTCATATAACAATGAAAACACCATTAAATTGTTAGGCTTTTAATTTAATTTTCAGATCCTTTCTATCCTTATCAGATTAAAAAAGTCACTTTCGTGTTTCATTGAAATTCAGGAGCTGCTATTCAGAATTCCCATAAAAATCGATCCCTGGCGATGTTTTTGATTTCTATAAGTCAATAATCATCTCGTAATGGAAAATGGGTGAATGTAGGAAACAAGGGGAAGTTTAACTAGAAACTGATATGTTGCTTAGTGATTTAAAAAGTTGCATATATACAATAAACATTCTATGATTACCCCGTATGGGAACTAATATATAAATTGGGATTGTGGTTGAGAATGGGGGAGAAAGTCATCCTTTTTAGGGCAGAAGACAATTGTGAAGTTTGATGCTTAGCAATTTAATGATAATAAAAGAGTACGAAACAATCAAGTCGAAAGAAATAGGAGCGATATTTCTCTTAAATCACATCATGTGCCTTTAAAACAAAAGCGAACGTATTGAGATACAAGGTCAGGTTGAAACACTTTAGATCATAAGCTTAATCGATGATCAAGTTTGAATTGTGACTACACAACAGCAACAAAAAGAACGTCAGTAACAAATTATATTCCCATAAAAATCACGTGTTGCTCAAACAAATAGAAATGGCAGCCATATTTTCCTTAAATCATCTTTACCGTATTTACTGAGGTGGTAGGTTCTGATTAATTTTGCTTGAAGAAATAAAGAAAAGAACCAAAATAAATGGAATTTGATCTGCAGTGCGTCCGAAATTTCCCCGATCACAGATTCGACAACTTGATATATATTTTGGTCTTTGTTCCACAAGATTTTTAAAAATGCTTTTCGCATATCGGTGGTGATTAGTTATTGTAGAGTAATCTGGTTTACCTCTGTATTGTTTAAATTGCTTGATACGTGCGGAAACAAGTTCTTTTAATAACACTTGTGTAACTGTTGCTACTACTCCTAAGCTTACTCTAGCCTTTGAGGTAGTACATGTGAAGACTACTAATTCTTGGGTAAACAGCAAAGCATACAAAACCGTTGAAGAGTTCGTCCAAAAACAAGAATCGTTCAAGCGCACTATCGTCTGCACGTGCCCTGTTATCACATAGGTTAGCTAGTACGCGTGCGCAATAATTAAATAGGGCCTCACTTTTCAGGATGAGTGTGAGGAATGAATAATCTGTAATTATATCGGTAAAAGTGAACGAAGAAATCCTGCTGTGTATAAACCAGATACCCGTAGGCAGATGCAAAAAGAGAGCGATTAAATTGGTATAAATTATTCATATATTTAAAAATATTATCTTTAATTGGTTTTACAAAGTGGCGAGCTGACAGAACCGTTACCACGCCAGGTAAAATGCTGAGCAGCATTTCCTCCGTCTTTGCGTTCAAATTCCGCCGAGGTTAACTTTGTATTTAATCTTTTTGGCTTCGATGAAATGATATAATCTTTCTTCTAACAGTTATTTTAGAGAGTAAACCATTCATTTTCAAAAATTTTAATGTACCAGGGGGCCAAATCAAATTGTCTTTCCCGCTCATAACTCATATCTCTCTCCCCGCTCTCTCTCTCTCTCTCTCTCTCTCTATATATATATATATATATATATGTGTGTGTATATATATCTGTCTCTCTCTCGTTCTCTTGTTCTTTCTCTCTCTCCCCCTCTCTCTCTCTCTCAATATATATATATATATATATATATGAGCGTGCCTCTCTGTTACTGGAAAAATCATTCTATATTTTCTGCTCTGTTGGTTATTGATTTGTACATCTCACTGAAATGGAAATAGATTTTGATTTAAATTGCTTAAAACTTCCCCAATAGAAGAATATTATTACAGGTAGTTTGTATCTTCGACTGCTATTCATAGTGAAGCTTGTTTATATCCTTACGTAAAGATAAATATACTATTTTGTTATATTACCTGATTGGATTATCGAAATGTTTGTTGTAAAACAAGTATAGAAAGTTATGTAGATAGATCTATTCTATTATGAATTTGAGTTTATTGACATAGTTTTTCTTGTAAAAACCTTATATATAGGGCCCAAAAACTGAATGTAGTCATTTCAAGAAGAATTCACAGAGGTCGTCAGTTTCTTAATTTCGTTTAGTGTACATAGTGGAGATCATGAAAACAAAAAGCATTTTCAACCACACTAAGCTTTCTATGTTTCATCAAGATCCTAATGCAAGAGAAGAATCTAAAAATTCCACAAAGGCTTATGATTAAGCTTAAGTAAATGAAGAAGCCTACAAAAACTGGTGTGAGAAACTCAGACGTAACAATTTCAGTTTCCTTGCTGAGCATAATGCTTACGTCCTTCCGAATTAAAGAACGAAATGCTACTGCAACGATTAGAAAAACCCTGACGTGACACTGAAGCAGCTATCAACTGAAATGTGGTATTATGACCTTTGATGATCATTTGAAGAAGCTAGGCAATGTTTGAAAGTGGAGAAAATAAAATTCTCAGGATTTTCGGCGCTATATTTTGTCAGCAAAATCTTGACTGATGGGAATCACTCCATAAACACCATGCATCATTTCTGAATACAACCGTGACTTGATATGGGAAAAGGTATCTATCATGTGTATTGGTTGAAGTATTCTAGCGACGGAGAAAACACTGTGCAGAATTTAGTTTCTCTTTTCTTTCAAATTTCAAACCAAGGCTCAATGAAACAATTTATTGCACGAAAAACTTCAAACATGTGTTCCAAATGCCTTTATCGTTTACGCTAGGCCTCGGCATTTCCTCTGTAGTATCAGACTGAAAAGGCAAGGATCTTACAATGTTTGTAGTTCAATGTTTGTAGTTTCTGTCATCGATGATAATTAATGATTCCCTTAATACAAAATATGATCAATATTTTACGAAAACCCGATACATTCGTGTTATTATCATTTAACATGACAAACACGAGCTCGTGTTCGTGTCTCTTCTCAATTCGCATTTTCCCCGAAGCAATAATGCTTGTATGTATACTCTTTTTCTAGGAGCTTAGTGTACTCTCTTCGTACGTTATTAATATTTTCGTGCTTTCGTCCACAGTTTGTGCACTTCTTCTCAGGTTGACTTTTATCACTCGCTCTTACCTTTATCAAAATTGTTACGACAGCATTTCTTGAACAGCTATAATTAGAGATTCAGTGTATCTATTCATGTTTCGATTTATTCCTTTCCAATCTTCTTCTTCTTCTTCTTCTTCTTC
>NC_043009.1:4932189-4947189 GCF_006345805.1 Octopus sinensis
CGACAAAAGGATGATCATGTGCTTGAATTTGCTGAAAATTTCAGATCTGGAATTAAGTAATGTGCTTGAATTCTTGGATCTGAAGAGGATGTGCATAAGCTGCATTTTTCTTTTATCCTTTTGTATATAGCATCCATTTCCTCACCTTTTACCATGTGATTGCGTGTGACGTGCCAATGGTCTTGAAACCCTATACGAGGCAAGTTTGCTTTGTGGCTTTATTTTTTATATGTATATGGTGGTTTGCATAATATTTTTTAAAGTTGCTTTCGCATAAACTGTCGTAATGTAGAAGACTTTGCCTTTCATCCTTTCGGGATCGATAAATTAAATACCAGTTACGCACTGGGGTCGATATAATCGACTTAATCCGTTTGTCTGTCCTTGTTTGTCCTCTCTGTATTTAGCCCCTCTGGGTAGTAAAGAAATAAGTATTTCGTCTGCCGCTACGTTCTGAATACAAATTCCGCCGAGGTCGACATTAACTTTTATCATTTCAGGGTCGATAAATTAAGTACCAGTTGCGTACTGCAGTCGATATAATCGACTGGCACTCTTCTCAAAAATTTCGGGCCTTGTGCCTAGAGTAGAAAAGAAAGGATGGAAGTTAAAGTCGACGTCGGCGGAGTTTCAACTCAGAACATAAAGGCGAAAGAATTGCCGGGAAGTATTTTACTAATTATTCTGCCAGCTCAATAATAATATTGTGTTCTGTGTATTTTTGGAGGTGTGATCTAGTCGAAAGATATAATGATTATGCAAAATATCTACACTATGCAGGCAAAACGGCTAAGAATGAAGATAAACATGTAAGAAAGGTTTTGCTCACACTGAAGCCAGTATTAACGTGCCTGGCGAAAGGAAAATGAGATGAGTGAGAACCGTTAAAGCCAGTTGGAAGTACCTAGGAGGAGAATGACAATCTCTGTGCTGCCATGGACTTACCCGTCCGTTATGACCTCCATCACCGCCTAAAATAAACTATCCAAGTAAAATTATTTTAAAATAGAAATAGGACGTATTGTGTGAAATAATTATAAAAGAACCAATAAAATCTGAACCACTATTTATGATACAATGACATTATTATATTCTTAAAATCAATAACATTTCCCACAAAATACACAGCAATAGCTGTATTTGGTACAACTCCTGGAGAATTTTCATAAATCATGTAAGACGTAAGACACATTGTAAGTTAGCTTCACCCTATAAACTAAAACGATTTACACGATACCCTCCCTGCTTCTCTTGTCCCCAAATATTACTCTATGTCAATTGCAGTGGTCTTTACTTGAAATAAATATTTTGTATTTGAAGTAAAAGATTTTTATAGAATGTGCATGAATTTCTAAATATACAAATGCAACAGATTTTAAAGTACAGGAACGTATTAAATACCTATTTCATTAATCAATAATTGATTCATATTTAACAATGAAAAACACGAGCGTGATATATTATGATTTTCTATTTCATGCTTGGAAGTTTTTGAGATAAACAATTCTTTATTTTTATCATCAACGAAATGAAAATCTCATTTCTTTTTTCTTTTTTGCATTTAGTGTTAGCAAGTGAAGACAATCCCAATTGATAAAATATGAAAGAGAAAACTAAATAAAAATCGATAAAACGTTTTAAACTTTTCAATGATTTTCTTTTATAGAAATCAAAAATGTGTCAGTAGGTAAGTTTGCGTGCTAAATTTTAAGTCCACAAACGTTGGATATTGAAGTCATATTTTTTCTATATCACAATTTCAGAACTGTCAGATTGAAATTTTTATAAGAAAGTTCCATAGCTAAATATAATTGTCTGTGTTTAATGATGAACCTAAAATTCATTTGTCATTCAGAGTTGTGAGATATCCAACAACAACAGAATATATATTTTTGGGGGGATTTACATATTAATGGAAATATATGGACGCTACTGTTTTATCTCCGTTTTTCGAACCAACATTTTTCTACATTGCAATCAATTTATTTTTTCTTATGCTTTGAGAATATTTTCATCTTTCTTTGCAAACCAGCTTTGGTATTAGATTAATGTGAAAAAGAAAAGACAATTGCGAAACATACCATTGTACAAATATATGCATCGCAGTACATTCTGTAAAAGCTTTCGAGATTTTCCATTTCCAAAAACGCCGGTAATTCTCTCTGGGGCTCATATATGGAGTGGATTCTCATTTCTATTTTTTTTAAATAACTAATATTCATTTATCTGCTTTTAATGATTTAAACAACTTCAGTATTTTTTAAGCATCTGTTATTGTTTCGTGACGAGTACTGTCTTATGTATCATGTAATAAACCTTATAGCATTAGTATTTCTCTGATATATTTCCAATACAAAATGTCATTTTTTATAGAGTCTACTGTGAATGATGCTACTTTAGTACAAAGCATGGCCAATGTGAATAATACAGAATCCACCTATAGTATGTTGTATTTCTATACAAAAATATAAACTAATGCATATCCTAGAAACGTTTGTAACATTTCAAAAATTTTCGTAGGAAAAAAGAATACACGGAAGAAGTAAACTACTATTTATAAATAGATGTTGATGAATTGCATCTAAAGATATTTTCATCAAAGCGAAAATAAAAGCCCTAAAATCTTGGGGAAATTCTTCATTTTGCCTTTTCCAGATATGTAATTAGATTTGCGAAATTGCCAGTTTATTAACGGTATGGTTCCGTTACATTTGATGAACGTTCTCTTTCAGATATAGACTTACAGGTCCCAAGCTTGTTCTGAATAAGCTTACCACGGTTCGTGTCTCACATTAATTATAGGAACTAATGATATATGAAGCTTATAAACCAGCAACAACAATATGCACGCAATTCAATATTCATATCTAATTTCATTTATTTTGTAAATCCCTACTTAAATTATTCAATCTCTTGTAATCATAAAACAATATCCTCGTTTGTTTAATATGCTATCCTCATTTGACTGATAATCAATTGGGTTTTGGTTTCATTTATTCATACCCTTAAGAAGACTTTATTTTCAACACTTCAGGTCGAACATTTCTCGTGCATAAATATAGTACATTTCACGGTGCACGTTACAACTCCTTGCAGTAAATTTGTGTAGAACAAATACAAGTGTCCCGAGGCACTATGCATGGGAAAAAATGCTTTAAAATTTACCAGCTAAAATGCAATAGAACCGGCACATTTGCATAATCAACCTCCAATAACATTCACGTACAACATAAGGGTAACTATTCATTCATTACACAATTGTCATCAATTTAATAAAATGACTCAACATACACAGCTCACAGCAAATATTGTTCACTATATTCATCCGTAATTATTGTACACAGAAAATACAAAGCGTGATAGTCATGCAATGAAATAAAATTCTACGCTGCTTACGGATCAAATAGTAAACTAATCTGAGAAAATTAAGAAAGTAAAAAGAGCCATATTAAACTAAAAGTGGTATTGTTTATGAGACCAATCCTATGCCTTCAGAAAGCAATAAAATCCCTACATTAATATAAGTGGAATTTCTATACATGGTGCTGTAAAAATTCGCATTAACCTGTTGAAAATGTGATCATAATATTACTGCTCTTTTACTCTTTTACTTGTTTCAGTAATGTGACTGTGGCCATGCTGGAGCACTGCTTTTAGTCGAGCAAATCGACCCCAGGACTTATTCTTTGTAAGCCTAATACTTATTCTATCGGGATCTTTTGCCGAACCGCTAAGTTGTGGGGACGTAAACACATCAGCATCGGTTGTCAAGCGATGTTTAGGGGACAAACACAGACACAAAAACATATACATACCTATACATATATATACATATACGACGGGCTTCTTTCAGTTTCCGTCTGCCAAATCCACTCACACGGCTTTGGTCGGCCCGAGGCTATAGTAGGAGACACTTGCCCAAGGTGCCACGCAGTGTGACTGAACCAGGAACAATGTGGTTGGTAAGCAAGCTACTTACTCCACAGCCACTCCTACTGATAATTTCTAACATAACAATGCAATCAGCCATTCATGAAGAGTACAGCATCGATTTCATCGTTTCATTATTTGTCAGCTACTAATTTTTAGATAGAAAAAGACTGAGCTTAAGATGAATCCATGCATACGATATTAAATAAATGGAACAAGAAAAAAAAAAAGAAAAAATAGACAAACAAACACTTTGTTGCTATAGCAAAAATGTTTAAATTAAAGATACGGTGAATATATGTCCCCGTCGTTTTCCGGGGAGTTTGAATTCCGTCATCAGCGCTATATTCGATAGCTTTATCAAATGCCACCAGCCCTCACTTCTGACCCCGCGACATCAGATAGTGGGGGGAAGTGCGCAGATGTTAAAACCAAGTAACGACTGGGAACGTAAATTTTCCCTCCAAATTTCTGCCATGCGCGCCTTCTGGGTAATCGTAATGGAATGAGGAATCCACATGGTAATACAATAAAAATGGTAAATAATTTTCCTGTGGTTTTTCATGTAACCAACAATTATTTACCGGTAAATTTCGGTATGTAAATACGACAAAATAATTGTCAAGACCTTTGTAAGGTTCAGTATATAGTAAAGAAAAATAAGTTGGCTAGCAGCAAGCTGTTTCGCCTCATACCGAAGGAATTAGAAATGGCAGTCAAAGACCGTTTTTTCCATTTCTATAAGTGGAGATTCCAAAAAACGAAGGCCCTTGCGGCTCACATACACAAAACCGGAGTGGCAAATATACGAATTCAGTCACTTACCGTTAATAGCGAACACGGTGTTTCTGGATCACAAACATATAAAAAAAGGGGAGTTTGAATTCCGTCATCAGCGCTATATTCGATAGCTTTATCAAATGCCACCAGCCCTCACTTCTGACCCCGCGACATCAGATAGTGGGGGGAAGTGCGCAGATCCAGAAACACCGTGTTCGCTATTAACGGTAAGTGACTGAATTCGTATATTTGCCACTCCGGTTTTGTGTATGTGAGCCGCAAGGGCCTTCGTTTTTTGGAATCTCCACTTATAGAAATGGAAAAAACGGTCTTTGACTGCCATTTCTAATTCCTTCGGTATGAGGCGAAACAGCTTGCTGCTAGCCAACTTATTTTTCTTTACTATATACTGAACCTTACAAAGGTCTTGACAATTATTTTGTCGTATTTACATACCGAAATTTACCGGTAAATAATTGTTGGTTACATGAAAAACCACAGGAAAATTATTTACCATTTTTATTATATATATATATATATATATATATATATATATATATATATGCGGTGGTGAAAGGTAAGAATCTATAGAGTGTCGGGATTAAATGGCTTATGGGTTTGTTAGTTCTCATCATTCTGGCTTCAAATCTCACTGACATCAAATTCGCTTTTTTCATTTCCAGGCAGATGGTTTAAAACACCCACGTTGTGAATAGGTGACATATTTCGTGATTCAGCCGCAAAAAAGCGCTAACAAGCCACATAAATCATTATAAAATTACGTATTTAAATGGAGTCTTGCGTAAATTGAATAAATATTTCGATCGTATGAATATACAAGAAGATTGCGGCCAATTCTGAAGAAAGATAAGCTCTAGTTCAGAATGTTATATATTCGTTTCAAATCAACTCAGCTGATAGCTGGTAATTATAGCAGCATACAATCTCATGATTAATTGTGCAAGATGACTGCGATGTTATTTGTTCAAGACAAAAATTAAAGCAGGTAACTAAATAACACCGCAGTCAGTATTTAGTCAGTAATGTAATATTTCTCATAATGTATCATCTGTGACACACATCCCAAAACACAAGCCAACGGAAAGCCCTTATCCCTCAATGTGGTGGTATACCTTACAATGTAAGTGAAATTGACAAAAATAATGACCAAGAATTATCTTATAGAACACGCCACTACCTTAAAATGGAACACGTTGGATAGCATGATGCTAGGAACCATAACCTGCGTGTAGGAAAGCAGATGGATTGGACAGGGCAGGATTGTTTTGATGATATATTCGCTTCATAAAGTATAACTTGGGGCAAAATAAAAACAACCAAACCTAACGAGGAAGCCTACCCACAGTAGGACGACTTGTAAGAAAAAGTAGCCAAAATCAATTATGTAATAAGATATCGTATTAATAAAGATACCTGGTACTGATGATCTGAACACGGTCGGAAATTAAGATAGTCACAGCTATAATATCTTATTTACTGGTCTGGTGTATGTGTTCGCTTGGGTCAAAGCAAAAGAACACACAAAAGAACAAGCAACGCTAACAAAGGAATTGTCAGTTGGTCATTGGATTTGCTAAAGGAAGCAGTCAAATCATTTCTACTTCTTTTAAAAGTAGAAACGTTTGAGAGTTATTGATATAAAAACAGGCCAGTTTGTCACGATTAAAAGCTCTTTAATTTCTGATCGTTATAATATGAAAACAATTTTAGCAATCATAAAAATGACATCGAGCCTGGGATGGAATCCCTAAGCGGTTAGTAGTCGTCGTAGAAATAGAAACTAATTTTCCTCTCATTATATTTAATGTCCTAAAGAAAACAACGAACAGACACATTTAAATATTACCCTGGGGTATATTTTATCTGAAAAATACGATCTGATCGTGTGGTTTTAGCTGGAACGGCTGGGATCATAGGTTGGCTTTTTTAGTGTTGACCTGCAGCTAAACGACAACGAGAAACAATAGGAATAGCAACAAAAACCATAGTGATTTTCATTTTTAATCAGTAGCCGAACACATCTATCTGCTTCATAATTCACTGACCAACAAATAATATATATTCGATATGACACCGCGATTATTTTGCACACGTGCACACATACGCACTTTCAAATACACCGTACACAGCCACACACATACATGTAGAGATATACAACCACGTACAAGTAAAATATGCATTTGCACAGACACAAATATTTCACACACACACACCAATACGTGCGTAGGTACGCATAGATTATGTGAGAAATCGACAGGTATAAAACATCAATCACGAACAGGTTTGTCACAATGGCATTTATGTTTTGTAGCACAAAAGGTGAGCTGAACCGTGAAGTCCATGATTTACACAGTCTCTAGTTTACAATAGCCAGAGTTATACATACATACATATATAGACACATACACACATACACACATGTACGCATATATGTATATATATATATATATATATATATATACATACATATACACAAACATATATATATGTATATATATAAATGTATATATATATATTTATATACATATACATACACACACGTATACATATACATAATACGCAAGTACACACGCATGCGCGCACACATATATAAACATTTCCACATACAAATACATATGTGTGTGTGTGTGCGTGTCTGAGCGTGTGGGTATGTGTGAGTGAGTGAGTGAATGAGCGTGTGTGTATGTGTGTGTGTGTGCGTGCGCTTAGACCGAAATTCTTTTCCTCGAACGAAGTATCTATGAAATATGAAACATAAAACTATAAATAAAAATGTTCCAGCAGTAATAAAAAAAAAACAGATGACATATGTACAAATCAAAGTGGTTAGGTTACAGCCATACATATTCGAGGTATTGGAATGTAAGAGAACACTGCTTGTTGAAATTTGTATATGACCATAGATTAGTAAGGCGTGGTGGGCATTGTCACAGGAATCGATTCTTGTTTTATGATTGGTATTTATGTCATCGATTTAGGAGGAATGAAATATAGTATGATTCACGCTTGAGGCTTGAACAAAGATCGGAGGATGATGATACGAATTAATGAAAGCCAATTAGCATGTAGTTGTAGTTGTCGTGTCCTTGTAAGGAACAATTTTAGGGTTATAGTCATGCAACTGAGGCGGTATGTTTGTTCATAGGAGAGATTTCTACGCATATATATATATATATATATATATATATATATATATATATAATAACATACACGTACTCAACCAGGCGCGCCTGCATAACTTCACCTACGAGTGACTGCTGAAAAGTTCCTCGCTTAAAGTCAGATATCGCGAAATGCCTGTTTGGAGGCCCAACTTTCTGAGGCCTTTTACAGGTCTGACAAAAACTGAAAGACCACTGCATCGACTGTGTGAACCGGAGAGGAGAATATGTCCGATAAGATCATAATTAACTGATCCTCCTCTATTTTCTTTTACCCAAAGCAGGAAATTTTCAACACGCCTTCGTATTATATATATATATATATATATATATATATATATATATATAATATATATATATATATATGTATGTATATGCATACATATGTATACACACACATCCATGTAGGTGTGTATGTGTGTACTTTATTTTAATTTTACCTTCAAGTATATTACGCTTTCCTTCAAATTTTTTGGGTACTTCTCAAATTTTCTTTAATTATAAATATTATCAATCCTCTATAATTTTTTCATGCTAGTCGACTCTTCTTCAGAGTATTATTTTTCATCGAGATAAAGCTCGAAATTATAACAGCTAAAATATTAATTTGTAAAAAATTCAAACTTCTGTATAAAAGTAACTTTATATAAAATGCAAATGAGGTAGCAGAAAAGAAAGAGATCTATTTAAATAAAGTAGCTGTAAGGGATGTGAATGATACCCGTCATAAAGCAGTAGGGTTTCAGACAAGATGATGCCAGTCAAGTTTCGAGGAAAACTTTAAGTCCGCCGTACGGTAGTTTACACATATAAGCCTGAAATGTGTTTTAGAACGTCAAAAGTCCAGTTTGGTGATGCGATAGACGTTGTTAAGTAGAACCATGCGATGGCGGTTGAAATATCCTTTGTCCAGTCCTCAGGGCATCCACACTTGATGACCAGGGAAAAAGTGATATGAAAACAAGGAAAATAACAGTAAACTTTTACATAAAAAAATATAAAAAGCAATATAACAAAACCGATAACTATTCTTATAACCTTTTCACTATTTTAGAAACATTTAAATGTTTTTCTCTATTGATTTCCAATGTAAATGTTCATTTTTAAATTTATTTAAATAAAAATGAGAAATGTTTTATTTTTCATATGACAAATTAAGCAGTGATAAATATTTAATGATCTCTTACATTAATTTATAAAAAGTTTAATATAGTTCATTAATATTTCCTGATATAATTCCAAGTCCTAAAGTTGGTAGTAAGCAGTGTATTTATTTCATTATTGATGCATTGATTAATTGTTACTACTTCATATGAAAATATACTTACAAAGCACCTTGTGACCTAACAATTAAAATGTATATCTTATTCTGAAAGCTGCAAGAAAAATGTATTATTTAATGAGCTTAAATAGGTTACTGTATGTTATATATGTAACAATAATCATTATTCTCAAAATGACTTGTCAATTCTATTAAATTCTAATGAAAAATGATGAGATCTTTTGCACTTAAACTTGTACTGTAACCAAAATTTTTCTTCGTAGGAACAATCGGCCCTCAACATATAATTAATTGGATGAGCACACAAAATTTTTGTAAAATCGGAATATTTTAACTTGTTCCATATCTTTAAAAAAAGCAAACCATAAAAGCGTTCAGATGGAAACACATCGAAAGTGAAAATGGACTGAAATGAATCTGTTTGGAATTAGTGCAATAATACCTTCATCACATCTCGTTTTAGTAAACTTTAGGCAATTTATTATATAACAATTTATGGTTTACAATAACCGTTCGAACTGATCTTCACCTTCTTCCGTGCAAATATTTGGACCCATAGGCTATATATTATATAACTATTTACGGGTTACAATAAGTGTTCTAACTGATTTCCAACTTCTAAACACTTCCTTACTCGGGAAACATGATCTTTGCACATTCCTGAGCATAGAGTTTTATGGTTTCAATTTCTTGTGTGATTTTATCATTTAGTGCTTGTAATGCTCTTGGTCTGTTAGCATAAACCATTGATTTAAGATGTTCCCATACGAAAAAAATGTAAAGAACTCAATTCCGGAGATCTTGGTGGCCATTCAACCGGTCCTCGACGCCCAGTCCATTTTCTTGGAAATGTGTTATCCAAAAACTCCGCACATCTTTCGTACAACGTGGCGGAGCCTCATCCTCTTGAAACCATATATCTCTTCGAATTGCTAATGGTACGTCATGTCATCTAGGAACAGTATAATGAATTTTTTTAATAAATGAATGTATGACTCACCCGTTGCCGTATTTGGGAAGAAATAAGGACTAATCATCGTAGTTCCCCATATAGTCACCCACACCATAATCCTTGGACAGAATTGGACGTGCACATCCACAATCCACCGAGGACTTTTTATCGACCAATACCATGAATTATGTGTGTTAACCGAACCGTTTAAGTAAAATGTTATTTCGTCACTGAATCGAACATGATTTTGCATCTGTATTTGTTCTACAAACCACAGACAATACTCTCTCTACACGACGATCCATATAATGTACATACAACTCATGTACTAATTACACTTTAAATGGATGAAAATGCTTGCGAGACAAAATGCGACCAACGAAACGCCTAGATACATTCGTTTCTTGTGGTACTTTTCTAAATTACCTTCCTGGGCTTCCTTCCAAATGTCTGCATGTGTTTCAGAATCAGTTGCAGTTCTTCTTCTTCTTCTTCTTCTTCTTCTTCTTCTTCTTCTTCTTCTTCTTCTTCTTCTTCTTTTCTTCTTCTTCTTCTTCTCTCTTCTTCTTCTTCTTCTTCTTCTTCTTCTTCTTCTTCTTCTTCTTCTTCTTCTTCTTCCTCTTCTTCTTCTTCTTCTTCTCCCGCTGCGGGGCCAGTTATGGGCGCTTCCTGTTGCTTTAAAACGAATAAAAGTTTAGCTGACAGTTCTTTGTGTAATTGGTTGCCTAGTCGGGTACTTAGCATTAAAAATACCTGCGACTGAGCGCGAGCTGGTGCTATCCTTCGCATACAGAAGTACACGTTCTGGTCTTTCTGAAATTGTTAGCTTTTCTGCCATGGCTACCGATATGAAAGACAAAAATAAATATATAACTAACTAAATAAATTTAGATATGATAAATAAATGATGAAAATCATGTTAAAGATAAGAAATTCTTTTTTGTAATTTCTCTATGGTTCCAGACATTTGCACCTATCTGTATAAAGACGCATTGTTTTAAATTCAAGAGTCATGGATAAATTTGAGAGGTTTTAACGTAAACGGTATATATAAAGATGCATGGTTGTAAATTCGAGAGTTTCCAACTTCAAAGGTCTACATATATATAATATATATATATATATAGATATATATATATATATATATATATATATATATATATATATATATATATATATACATATATATGTCACCGAGACTGACCAGGCTATCAGATGTTGCTACATATCGCTGGTCACAATGCGCTTCGCATTGTTTTAGCCTTCAAATGACGCCAGCCCACTGGCTAAGCGAGCAGGCCAACAGAAGAAAGTGTGAGAGAAAATTGTGGCGAAAGAACACAGCAGGGATCGCCACCCCTCCTGCCGGAGCCTCGTCGAGCTTTAGGTGTTTTCGCTCAATAAACACTCACAACGCCCGGTCTGGGAATCGAAACCGCGATACTACAACCGCGAGTCCGCTGCCCTAATCAAGTATATATATATATATATATACTTGTTAGAAATAATGCTATAATATTTCAATCTGTAAACCGTGAAATTCCGTAGTTCTTATAGCAATTACCTCTCCTCAGACTCTATTTAGAAGCATAGAATAAATGCATGAATGCCTGTGTAACTGGTTATGATGTGTTACTTTATGGATAAATGTCACTTAGTGGAGTGTTTTAGTAGTCAGAATTTTTGCATTTTTCTCGTGTAGGAATACACACACACATATACATACACGAACATGTATAACATGTTTATTATACTCTCAAACGAAAACGTTAGGGCAACATCTTACCGCCGGAGGGGAAGTAAAATCTGCATGGAAGATTGATTAACACGTCTATTAATACATCAACCCCCTGCAATGGGATAATGTAATGATAAAATGATTATTATTATTATTATTATTATTATTATATTATTATATTATTATTATATTATTATCATTATTATTATTATATTATTATTATATCATTATTATATTATCATTATTATTATTATCATTATTATTATATTATTATTATTATTATTATTATATTATTATATTATTATTATTAATATTATTATTATTATTGTTTTTATTATTATTGTCATCATAAGACGCTGTGTAGAATGTTTAGAATAAATAAATTTCACTAACCCAAGTAAATGGTTAGTATTTATTTTCGTTGCCATAAATGAAGGAATAGCAACGTCAAATTTTGGAAACTATGAGAAAACTATAGAAAAAATACAACAGATAAAATAGAATGAGGAAAAGAGTAAAATAATGTTATAAACATACTTACCTACCAACCTATCTACCTACTTACATACATACATACATGCATACATACATACAAACGTACTTGTACTGTATATATATATATATATATATATATATATATATATATATATATTATATATATATATATACATATATACATACATGCATACATACATACATACATACATACATACATACATACATACATACATACATACATACATACATACATACATACACATATATATGAATGTATTTGTGTGTGTAGTTTATAAAGAAACAGAACATGTCAAAATATACTATGTGAAATGTTTACTGAAAGTGTCGACTCTAGATATATAATCCATTTGATGCCACGATCAATTCTACTTATCAGAGGTATCATGTTTCTTAAAGATCTTGACACTTTAATCCTAATCATTTCATTCATTTCAACTTGAAAAATAGAAAGCAACTGACACCATTTTCTATTCTTTTATCCCTATTAAATTCTGGTATTCTTTCTTCATTCGCTTTCTTTTAATCTTTAGAACCGACAAAAAAATGTAATAATTAAAGAAAATATAACCAACGCTAAGGCCTTGCCAGGTCGCTCCAGAGATTATCGTTCCGAATCACTGCAACAAAAGTTCGAATTCAACTATTAGACTGCTAGTTGTCTCTGAATTTTATGTTAGTCAAATGCCTGAAGTTTAGAAGTATTTATGTGGAGGCTGCTTTTGAAAATATTGTAGCTTGACAGTAGTAGTGTTTTATGTACTGAACAATTTCAGTGGTACTCATTGCTCCTGATAGAATACGCATCCTGTGTAATATCTTCTATCTTTTATCTTTAACTTGGTTCAGTCATTAGACAGCGGCTATGCTGGGTTAGAGTCTTGAAGAATTTCTAATCGAGTGAATTGACCCCAATACTTATTTTTTTAAATCCTGGTACTTGTCCTATTACTCCTTTTGCCGAACTGCTAATTTACGGTGACATAAGCACACCAACGCCGGTTATCAAGAGTTAGTAGGGGTCAAATACAGAAGGCATACACACACACGTGCGTATATATATATATATATATATATATATATATATATATATATATATATATATATATATGACGGAGTCTTTCAGATTCCATCATCTATCAAGAATACTCACAAGGATTTGGGTAGCCGAAGACATTTGTCTAAGATGCCACGCAGTGGGACTGAATCCAGGACAATGTTGTTGATCAGGAAGCTTACCACGCAACAACGGCTCAACATTCAGAAGTAAACTGTCATCTCATTCCTCCACGGGATACCAACGATGGTGAAATTGTTGAGGCAAATCATGTCTAGAAAATAGCTGAGCATATAGTCCCGATGGACTTCCGGCTGAAAAACTTAAATGTAATTCACATAGCCTCAGCGACAAAGCTGGGTAATCTGATTATAAAATCATGCAAGCCTGTGGAAATTATGTTGAAAACTCGATTCTGTATACAAAGGGTAAACATTCCTTCAGACGATCATGGTATATTACTTCCAGTAATTCCATGACTAGAAATGTATAGTTCATGCGAGGTCGTAAACGTAGCAATAACTTATTTACAAAACCTTTTGGAGCTGTCGGAAGGTCCCGCTTATAGTAACTATTACAAACATAACATTTTCTAATGAAGACCACATCCACTGAAAATAGGCAATGCACACATCTAATATATATGCCGTAAGAAATGTTGCTAAAAAGGAATGTGTAGTATCACCTTGTCCATCTCGCAGACGTAAATGCAATGAACCTGTCATTGTACTGGGCCATTGTCGTCCTGTAATCATCGATTATATTTTGTTCATAGTTTTGAGATTTGAGATGAACGAGAATAGAAATCGCAAAGTCGGTTTAATTTACGTCTTAATGCTTGAAGATTAAAGCCCGATGAGATATTTTGCAACGCCAAGTAATGCGAGAAAATAGAGGTTTTGTATTCCATATATATAAAACCATCTGCTGCTATATTATATATGAAATGTAATATTAAAATAGCAAGCTAGAGAACTATTAAGTCTCAATGGATTAATTTAATTGAGTTAAAATCAATATCTTTGAGGGAAAAAAAAATCCAATATTCAAAATTTCTAATCTACTGAAAGCGTTGAACTAAATTTTAAATCTAGTTGAAGCCATTATTTCCTGTTTGACAAAAGCGAAAATTTCATATTTAAAGAGAAATCTTAGATGTATTTTCATTTAGATTTTGCCTTGTTATCGGTAAATATACGTAAGCAAATTTCTCTTCTAATATATAGAGATTCGAAGAGATATGTAATTTAATAAGTATTAGCAGTCTGTGCAGACTTTCTGTTTCTTTTGTAGAACGCACACATTGATATAATATTAATATTATACATATTGTAAACAATAATAACTATTAAGAGACACCCTGCTTTTACGGTTCCGGTCTGGAGAATATATATCCTTATCTCTCAACAGCTAATTTGCATATCCGTTGTACGTTTCTACAGCCAAACCTATACGGCTACTTCGTCTTCGACACACCATTATACACCTAACATGTTAATGCTGTCAACACTAATAAACAGCACTTATTTTCGTAAGGATTTTTATTACTAACTCACTCCACAT
>NC_043009.1:4952189-4964689 GCF_006345805.1 Octopus sinensis
TACTGAATATGCAGTCTTAGAAAAACTCAGGTTTCTAAACTGCTTTCTTTGTGATACATTTATCACCTGTTTTAAATTTAGTGTTGTTACGTATCATTCTTTTATTTTGTCACTACATCAAGGAATGAATGTATTCTAAAAAAAAGCTGCACACAATTGCATAACAATATAATGGTTTACGAAGAAATAAAGCAACTTTGGTGAATGTTTGTTCTAGACAATTGAAACTGATAGAAGTATTAGAAATTCATCTCTCTCAAGAATAATAGATAAATTATCAATTCTCTGTCGTCTGTTTTCGGGAGATGGTTTCCCTACATTTACATTAATATTTTTCTCGCTTAGATCCGATTCTCTCATTTATTGTGCAATGCGTTTCACGTCTTCATACCCTTACTTAATGTCTAAATTAGAGTATATATTTAAATCTAATCTTACCGTGTTTATTTTAAATTCTTTCTTCACTGTTTCACTTGACGTTTTCATCGTGACTCTGTTAAAATTATTGAATATACTTTACGCAATCTTATTTCTTTATTGCCCACAAGGGGCTAAACATAGAGGGGACAAACGAGGACTGACAAAGGGATTAAGCCGATTACGTCGACCCCAGTATATAACTGGTACTTAATTTATTGACGGCGGAATTTGAACTCAGAACGTAACGGCAGACGAAATACCTATTTCTTTACTACCCACAAGGGGCTAAACATAGAGGGGGCAAACAAGGACAGACAAACGGATTAAGTCGATCCTACAGCGCAAATGGTACTTAATTTATCGACCCCGAATGGATGAAAAGCAAAGTCGACCTCGGCGGAATTTGAACTCAGAACGTAACGGCAGACGAAATACCGCTAAGCATTTCGTCCGGGGTGCTGACGATTCTGCTAGCTGTCCACTTTTTACTTTACGCAATCTTAATTAAACAATGAAATCAAAGCTATAATCTCTCTATATATATTTGTTATGATACGACAGTTTTGGTAAAGCTGGATCAAATATTCCTTTAAAATTTTAGCTCAAGGCCAGCATTATCGGGGGAGAGTGTAAGTAGATTACACTGATGCCAGTGTTCAACTGGTACTTCATTTATTGACACCGAAAAGATGCAAAGCAAAGTCTACCTCTACAGAATTTGAGCTCTAACGGAATGCTGCTAAGTATTTACTCCAGGATTCTAACGATTCTGTCAGCTCACCCCCTCGTGCTGTAGCAAATATTCCTTTCTACTATAGGCCCCAGGTCTGAAATTTCGAGTGAGTGATAAGTCGATTTCATCGACTGCAGTACTCAGCTGGTATTTATTTCATCGACGTCCAAATGGAATGAAAGGCTAAGTCGACCTCGGGGGAATTTGAACTCAGAACGGCATGCTAACGAGTCTGCCTGCTCGCATCCTAGTGCTGCATTAAATATTAATACCTTCTTTTAATATCCTTCTTTTCCTATCAGAGTAAGATAAATATGACTGGACTTTAATCCATAATATTCGCTATCTTATGTAGATATTTTTGGATTCTGTAAAAATATATGTCAATATTATTTGAGATATTCGTCGTTTAATAATGAGGATTGAATTGTTCGGTCAAATAAATTTGCTGTCCCTCATTTAAGTTGTAAATGACAGAGCATTTCACAGAAACGTGAACTCTTAATGTAGTTCTAAGTCTACATTGTAGCACAACGTGTAACAATGCTGTAACCTCCGAAATGTATGTACAATCCACATAAACTTTCTATCGAGTTTGTTTAATCACATTCACTCACAAGATATAAGTGAACAATACTCGTCCAGGTTGCGACACGAATGAAGAGAACTTCTTAAACATTCAGTTATAGTATAAATTCAATATAGATAATTTTTTATTAGTAAATTATTTTGCAAATAATATAAATATTGTATGTATAATAAATTGTATTTGATTTGGTTTCATAGCTAAAGTGGAATTATATACACAGATAATTGTAGAAAAATGATATAGATAATATTATTTATTAACTTGCATTTTGTTTGTCACCTATTACAATTTAATGCCTGAGCATTAAATATGGTGACATAAACCTTAGTATGTTTTTGTATGCATACTTGTGTCAATATATTTAGATGACCGCTGTTTTAAACAGAGGATGTGACATGTATATAATTGATGATTATATCGTTAAGCTAATGTCCGGAGTTCAAGCGTGCTCCCATTAGTGTCGGTTGTAGAAGGAAGGCCTACACCGGTCTGATTTACTCACATGCAATGCGCGGAGATGCAATCTCCAAGTGGTGCCTCGATGACTTAATGGCTCAGGGGACACACTTTTTTAGACACTTAAAACCAGGAGATGAGAAAAAAAAAGGAGTGGAAGAACAATGATGTTACTAATAAAACATAGAGAGAATTGTGTGTCATACTGAGCAGGATAATGTATGGATATTATAGGAATGATTGATCGACAAGGAAAAATGCGAAAGCAAATAGTTTTATAAATACGTATATACAATGAATGAGAAAAGACAATGTGTTACTAGAGAAAGAAGTAAAAGAATGAGAGGAAGAGAGAAACATATGTAAAGAAGAACATATAGACATATATAGAGAGAAAGAACAAGAAACATGAGAGAGAAAGGAAGGAGAGCGAGAGACAAAATGTGAGTGAAAGAAGATCAATACAAATGGATACAAGGACAGTGAGAAAATATATGAGATTATGAGAACGAGGCTAAGATGTATGATCGAGGGAGAATAACAAAAGCTGATTGAATGAAAGTGATTGATTAAGGGTTAGTAAGTGTGAGAGTGGGCCATAGAAGAGAAGACTATTGTTAGAGAAACCGGAGAAATAATCCTGCGAGAACTTGAATGCTTGAGAGGGAGAATGAGATCTGAAACACAATTGCGAGTGAGAGAGGAAGAAGAGAATGGAGAGAGAGGAAGAAGAGAATGGAGAGAGAGGAAGAAGGGGAGGGTGAGAGAGGAAGAGGAGAAGAGAGAGACAGGTTTAGGGAGATGCAGATACAGAGTTAATGAGATACTGAGACGGAGAAAACCAAAAAGTGAGATTGACTTAATAAATGAGAAAGTCATAGTGATAATTCTTGTAATTTTTGTTCATTATTGATTGATAATCTAATCAATGACAGAATAATTAGAAGAGCGAATTTCAGAACAACAACAACAATAACAGCAACAACAACAACCACTACATAAATAAATAAAAGTGACGAATGTATAATAAAAGCATTATTTTGAAGAAGGGTAGAGAATTAATTGGTATACAAATATTTTGTTTGTAGATTGACGCTATAAGACAATGTTTCTCATAGGAGAAGAACCTGTCAGGAAGAAAATGGAGCAGATAAATTGCCATGTTTAATACAATTAAGATGATTTTAAACTTTTAAAACTTGGCCAATGCCATGGCAGAGTAAGAAGACTTATGTATGCAAACTCTGTTTTCCTTTCTCATTAATAAAGGAACAGAAGCGAAAGCCTTAGTATTGCAATGGCGGGAATTGGTACATGTCATATTAAGGCGGCGAGCTGGCAGAAACGTTAGCGCGCCGGGCGAAATGCTTAGCGGTATTTCTCATCTGCCGTTACGTTCTGAGATCAAATTCCACCGAGGTCGACTTTGCCTTTCATCCTTTCGGGGTCGATAAATTAAGTACCAGTTACGCACTGGGGTTGATGTAATCGGCTTAATCTGTTTGTCTGTCCTTGTTTTCCCCCTCTATGTTTGGCCCCTTGTGGGTAGTAAAGAAATAGGAATATGTCATATTGAGAACCACTTGCGAAATAAGAAAAGAAAAAGGAAGGAATCTTCTGGATAGACTTAGTATAGACCCATAATTAAAATAGTTAGATTGTAAGTTCGGGCAACGCTGTGTGTGTATGTTTCTTTATTATCCACAAGGGGCTAAACAAAGAGGAGACAAACAAAGACAGACAGACGGATTAAGTCGATTATATCGACTCCAATGCGTAACTGGTACTTAAGTTATCGACCCCGAAAGGCTGAAAGGCAAAGTCGACCTCAGCGGAATTTGAACTCAGAACGTAACGGCAGACGAATTACTGCTAAGCAGTTCGTCCGGCGTGATGATAATTCTGCCAGCTCGCCGCCTTTGAACGCTTTGTGTGCGCACGTTTGGAAACGCAGGCGTGGCAGTGTGGTAAATAGCTTGCTTATGCTATTGCTACTGCATTGCGCATGTGCGAATTAGAGTTGTGTTTAACACAGAAGATGTAAGACGTATTTTTAAAAGCCGTCTTACATTGAAGGCTTTCGAATAATCAGCCATAAGTTAAGAATTTTGGGGGTCTAGTGGGGACCTGTTGTATGTCGCAAATTAATTTTACAAGCAAGAAGTCCTCACTAAACTCTGGTCTAGCTGAGGCTGAGTGAAAATATTATTCATTTAATTGTGAAAATTATTGGTTTGGTAGGCGTATCCTGCCAAAATATTTCTTTGAAAATAGTGTTGTTCCTGTTAAGGAGTACCTAGAAGAAAATTGGATTGATTTTTTAACTGTTTTACAATTGTGTTAAATTTTGGCCTGAAGTATCAAGTGGCCTTTGCTGTGGTTTGAACTTTTGCTCTCTCTTCTTCTATCTTTGATTAAAAAAAAAAACAATTATTGAACTGTTATTTTTTTCTCTCTCCTTTCTTTTGTTTGGACTTTTTTCTTCTTCCTTCTTTTTCTTTAATTATTTTATATTTTAACAACTGTATTTTTGGACTCTTAATAAAAACATGGCAAATAACAATGAAAAGTTGGTGGAGTGGGAAATTACACCACCCAAAAAATGGTTAAAAGAACCTGAAAGTAAGACGATGGTTTTGAGGACCTACTCTAGGACCCTCGACGCCATTGCCGTTTTCAGAAAGGATATAATCGAGAGAGAGCTGGCAGTATTCAAGCCAGCGATTAAGTTTATCACTTGGGGGGGGGGGTCAAATAGGCAACCGTGTGGTTGCTGTTTGACTCCCCAGAAGTGGCCTGTGAATTTGCAAGTCAGCCCCTGGAGGGTAATGAAATTTTGTTTTTCCCCACTTATTGTGGGAAGAGTTTGACGAGGGCTTAGGTTTGCGGCTCGTCACCCGGAGTTGAGCCCCAGTGGATAGCAGATACTATCCGCCGGGTTTTGGGTGGCAGTAGCACCAAGCACCTCAGCATAAATATTCTGCCTGCAGCTGACTGGGAGGGGTCAAAACTGATTTGACCCTATGGGCCCAGTCAGCCGAAAGTCTGGTATTTCCAGACTTTTTGAGAATGGCCAGGTCAAAGTATCCGGTGATTCTTCAGGGACACCCCCCCTAAGTGTCATCGGTGCTTCAAGCCTGGCCATATAAAAACTAACTGTTCTCAAGGGCAAAGCAAAGTCCGGGAGCGGTTGACGGAGACGTCTGTAGTGGAGGGAATTAAGGCGGCCGAAGAGACGGAGGGCTCCTCAAAGAAGAGCCGCAAAAGGAAGGAGAGCAATAATGGGTGCTCACCGAAGGATCTAGGGGATGAGGTAGGGGAGGCGAATTTCCAGGTCACGTAGAAGACGCACCCTCCCCCAGTCGAGAAGATAAAAAGGGGAAGAGGAGTAGAAACGGGACATTGCCGGCAGTCGGAAATATGACGCCGGAGTGTCACGGAGCCTCGTCGGTTGTGCCACCGGAGTGGGGAGACACCATTGGCGGAAATTTCGCCGCCAACGGTAAAATTGATCGACGCGAACCCGATGGACCTGAAACTGTTGGTCTTCTTTTATAGAGGCGGTGAGGTGGAAAAGATTGTGAAAGAAGACTACGAGGGAATACCTTTGGCCTTCACACAGGACCCCGAATGGCCTCCGCAGATAGCTGTGGAGGTCATAACGTTTCGCCTGTTTATCATGCTGAAGGGACTAAAAGAAGAATATCGCTCGTGTCCGGGTGACGCCAACTCGGACCCTGCCTTGATTTTAAACGAAGCATGGGCTATGGCAGAGTACACAGACACAACCGATTATGAGGTGGAAAATTGACAAGAGGTTGAAAAGCCTCAGTGTCATAAAGTGTAAGAGGCTCAACGCCTCATTTGTAAATGGACTAGTGTTGATTGTATATTGTATAGTTTTTAAATGTTAACATTTGTAATGGACTATTAAGTCCCAAAACTGTAAAAACTGTTGTGAGAGGTTCAATACCTCGCTTTGTTTATTCTGTTTTAAAAAAAAAAACCAATGTTTTAGAGAATAAGAAAATTGGCGGGCGTTTTTGCCTTCTCTCATCAATATCATCCTTATTTCATCAGTCAGCTCATCAATGTATATGTCCAGCCCGCAGCTACTCTTTGTAATGCCGTTATGGCAATTTTTTATGAAATAAAGTAGCTTGCTTACCAACTACATGGTTCCAAGTTCAGTCCCACTGCGTGGTACCTTGGGCAAGCGTCTTCTGCTAGAGCATCGGGCCGACCAAAGCCTTGTGAGAGGATTTGGTAGATGGAAACTGAAAGAATCCCGTCGTATATATATATATATATATATATATATATATGTATGTGTGTGTGTATGTCTGTGTGTCTGTGTTTGTACCACCAACTTCGCTTGACAACCGATGCTGGTGAGTTTACGACTCCGTAACTTAACGGTTCGGCAAAATAAAACTTATGATAAGTAATAGGCTTACAAAGATAAATCCTGGGGTCGATTTGCTCCAGTCAAATGACTGAAACAAGTAAAAGAGTTTGTATGTAAACGAATGCATGTACAAAATAAGATTTGTTAACCGGCGTCAATTTAGCCATGGACGTTTAAATTCATCATCAAAGGCAGCAATTTCATGGTCATTCGTACATTTTTTGAATATCCGGAATTATTTATCCGGTGTGTTCTTCATACTATAAAAGCGAACCTGATTTCTATATCTAGCAGATTATGGGATCGCAGTGAAGCTTCTTTGTTCGTGATGTTGTAAATGACCATGTGAGAATATAGGGGTGAAGAAGCAAGATAAATTGAAATTAATATCCATAGGCGATAAGTCGTATATCCATTCATTCATATCACTCATCCATGCATCCATCCGTCTGTCCGTCAGTCTGCAGAGTTGTCTATATATATATATATATATATTATATATATATATATATATCTGTCAGTCTATGAGTCTATCTGTCTGTCAGTCTGTCTATCTGTCTATCAGTCTGCCTGTCTGTCTGTCTATCTATCTATCTATCTATCTATCTATCTATCTATCTATCTGTCTGTCTATCTATCTATCTATCTATCTATCTATCTATCTATCTATCTATCTATCTATCTATCTATCTATCTATCTATCTATCTATCTGTCTGTCTGTCTGTCTATCTATCTATCTATCTATCTATCTATCTATCTATCTATCTATCTATCTATCTATCTATCTATCTATCTATCTGTCCGTCTGCCTGTCCATATGTCTGTCCATCGATCTATCCAGCTATCTATTTATCTATCGATCTATCTATCTATCTGTCTATCTGTCTGTCTGTCTGTCTATATATCTATCTATCTATCTACCTCTCTCTCTCTCTATCTATCTATCTATCTTTATCTATCTATCTATCTATCTACCTATCTCTCTCTCTCTCTCTCTATCTATCTATCTATCGAGCAAATCGTCTGATTATAAATGGAACGACAAAGAAGGAAAGTAATATTGAAAGGATTTTAAGCAAAATATAAAGGAAAGAACAAAATTGAAATATTTTTGTTTGTCAGAATGAATTTTATTGAAAAATGAATACTTTGGTGAAAGAGAGAGACAGAAAAGAGAGGGGGAAAATAGAGATTTGTGTAAATAAGCGATGTGAAACATAAAAAGAAAGGGAAAAAGAGTGGTGTGGCATAATTTTAGAAATGAAACATAGAAAAGGGAGATAAGCGAAGGAGATATTAATTGTCTAAGTGATACTTTTTGAGAATTAAAAGATTGAAATACGTACTACATAATGGAGATGTGCAAGAGAAATGGAGGCTGGGAGAAAATATTGAGTAGAAAATAATGGCGACGACTGAAAGAAAGAAGTATTATATTGCGCGAAGAACATAATAGAAAGAAAGGATAAAAAGCGACTCAAGAATTGTGATATTTCTAAAACCATTAAACCAAAGAAATATTGAAAAGCACACACACACACAAACACACACACACACACGCGCGCGGGGGCAAACGCACACGCATACACCTACACACACATACTCACACACAAACATACACAAAAGACACACCTGCGCTCACACATGTGCACACACACACACGTGTATATATATCTATAAATATACATATATGCATGAATATATATATATATATATATACACATACTCATGAATATATACATATATACGTACGTACACACACACACGCATATATATATATATATATATATACAGTATATGAGGTCTAATCAACAAGTATCCGGACTGTTGCCATAGTAACAAAGCTAAAGCACGCAGAAGGAAGCCGCTTAGAATCGATTGACCCTGAACACTGCTGTGCACGCGCACTGAGTTTCAGTGTTCTAGCTCACATCCGCTATGTACCACAGTGCTTCGAATTAATGTGTGTAGCGTGTGATCGTCGCATTGACCATGACAAAGTAAGGCTCAGATGCCTACACAAAGTTGCAGAGAGTTTATGAAGAGGAGTGTATGAGCCGCACACAAATGCAGGAGTGGTTCAGATGTTTCCAATATGGTCGAAAAAGTGTCGATATTGACGAATGTTTTGGGAGAGCCACAACCAGCAGAAGTGTAAAAGGAAAAAAAATGTGCTTGCTTCTGTGAGGGGAAATCGTCGAAACACCATCCGTGAATTATTATCAGGGGATAAGATGATTAGTTACGGTTCAGTTTATTTTGACTTAAGATGTGGGTATGAGACGCATGTCTGCCAAGTTTGTGCCAAAAATGCTTTCAGCTGACCCAAAAAGTCATTTGGGTCTCAGTTGCACAAGATCTACTAGAATGTGTTGAGAACGATTAACATTTTTGGGAACTTGCGTAAGCCTCTGAGCAGCTATCACCAAGCGTTTGGCAAAATGTTATGCCGATACTCTGCTTAAATTTCTCTGTCAGGGTCAATTTGTGCCAAATGGCTTCACTCTGCTTGTTCTAGCTTCGTTACTATGGCAACAGACAGATAGCCATTCATCAGACCACGTATGTATATATATATATATATATATATATATATATATATATATATATATATACATATATATATATACATGTATATGTAATATATATATATATATATGTATATATATATGTATATAAATATATATATATATAATATATATATATATATATATATATAGATATATATATATATAGATATATATATATATATATATATGTATGTATATGTATATATATATGTATATATATGTACAATTACCACACAAAGACATGTATTACGTTATAAGTTTGGGAAAAAATGAGTTTCGTTGGGGATGCAAATCCTCATAGTCGTATACAGCAGAGCGAGACACCAAAACAAAAACAAAACGTCCATACCGTTTCTCACTCGATGTAGAATGAGGAGGTTGGATGTTGAGATAAAGGGGGAAGGAGTTGGAGGGGATGAATCTCATAATGCTCAGTAGATACTGATCCTCGTAAAAGGTCTTTTTACACGTTAGTTAATGTCAGATCATCGATTCCTTTGATATACAAAAAAGGAAATGAAGAATTCGTCTGTTATTGAATGTCACCATCGCCTACTTGTATTAAGTTAATGCAGGTCGGTGACAGATAAAAATCTAGTAAATGTGCATAATGTCCCATGAAAAATGCTGACACACTAACTGAATAACAAATAGAGAAGCTAAATGAATGCTAACATTTTTTTAACGCAAAGACCTTTAAAAAGCTAAGAAGATGTATACAATAAGAAAAATGTTGACATGATATAATAACGCTTCCTCAGTTACAAATATGATCTGAATCTAATCGTTGGATTTTTATTATTTCGGCGAGTAAACTGGTAAGTGAAATGCTGAGTTTACAATACCAGAGGAAGATCTAATGAGAAATCACACTGTGAAATGGTGTCGAAAAATAGCGTAATTAATTTAAGGGGTGATGTATTCAATTCCAGTAAACAACAAAGTGTGTATTTATTGAAATTGTTTTGATATGTTTGAAGAGGGATCAAAAACCTAGAGGGAAACTAGATGAGCCTGCAGATAAAATTCGGATTTTCAAAAGAAGAAATATAAATACGTATTTTGACGTCGAAAGTTAATTTACTTAAATAAATATAAAAAGATCTAAGGGGAATAACTTAGGAGAATACTGTCTAAATTTGGAAAATTTAAGTTAAAAAGGAAAATATACTGTACGCAATAAAACAATAAGATTTTTATATATTAGAAATTTCCTCTGCGTTGTAAACCGAAAAGAAACAAAAGAAATAAATTGTACAAGTTTCCTTGTTGGCGACTTTCGGGGAGAAGAGCAAATTTCAAAAAATTAAGAATAAATATCGCAAGTTAATTTACTTGCTTAAAGAAAGAGCAGTCTGGTGTTTGTTTGCAGACGAGTGCCAACTGTGTACATATTTATCGGTCTATTTGATCTAGCCAGCAATATGCAGTGCATTGCAGCCTGCAGATCAGTAAACGGAATTTTACATACAGAAAATGGTTAACCTATTTTCTGTATATATTTTAGGTTAAGAAAATAGGATTGTTTAGAGAACAAATAAACCAGAGACATGAAATTATAAGCTAGCATTTCAACCATCCGTAGAGTTAGAATAAACATAATGTGGCATGGTAGCATCTATATGAACGTATACATGTATGTATTTATCCATGTATATATATGCATGCATGCATGTATGTGAATATGTGTCCATGTATACATTTGTATACATGGACACAGATCTACATACATGTAGAAATGTTCATATACACATATATATGTAAATATAAACATGTATATATTTATATATATGTATAATTTATATACGTATATGTATATATAAACACACACACATATATATATATATCCAAATATATAGTTTTTTTTTGTTATTATTTTGCAATTTACTTAATCATCGGTATACTATTGTTATTTTATTTTTAATATTTTTTATCATATGTAATTTTCAAGTGGTGTAATTTAATTGTTCATTTTGAATTGATAAAAGGTATTTCTTTTCTAATTTTTATATATATATTATATTTTGTTAAATTTGATTTAGTATTTCTAAATTGAATATCTCCTTGTAAGTTAGGAATAATATTCACTCAAATAATTATTATATATATATATATATATATAATGTATGTGTATATACACACACACCTATAGTGGGTGTAAAATTACGCTCTTGTGGTCAGCATTCTGTTTTTTTCCCGACCACTTCTAAGTCCTCTCTAGCTATCCCGTTTCTAGACCAAATTAAGCCTACTTATATTTATTAAAAGGAACCACTTCTTCAATGTATGCTCATGAATTTACAACTTCTTCTTCAAAGTTTTATTCTCGATTTTAAGAAATAATATCCTGTCTTTCTTAAAAAGTACATTTTTTTTACATCACTATCATTGACCTGTCCAGTAGCTGCCACCATCCGCTCCTCAAATGCATACTAGTAATCTGGTTTGCTAAATGTAACCTGTTTCTTAATACCCGGTTATATATTTCTTGTTCAGTGACTGATTCATTAAATCTGTGTCCATCTGCAGAGTACGTCTTCATATTTTGTTTTACTATAATTTTTAATTTAAAAAAAAACTTCACATATATGTGAAGGCGCAATGGCCCAGTGGTTAGGGCAGCGGTCGGAGGATCGCGGTTTTGATTCCCAGACCGGGCGTTGTGTGTGTTTATTGAGCGAAAACACCTAAAAGCTCCACGAGGCTCCGGCAGGGGATGGTGGTGATCCCTGCTGTACTCTTTCACCACTCTAAAGGCGGTGCTCCAGCATGGCCGCAGTCAAATGACTGAAACAAGTACAAAAAAAAATATGTCTTATTATTTTAACGATGCATTTGATAGAATTTCTCGTGGGATTATATTTTTATCTGCAACACTTTTGCTGTTTTCTGTGATTTAATATGTTACTACAGTTCGATGTACCGTGTGTAGATCGAGTTGTTGGTCTCTTCCAGCCATTTCTGCTAATGTTTTGCCTATATCTAGACACCGGAATTTAGCGACAGTTGTATTAGAAAGCAAAGTCACACGGCCAATGCTCTAAATAACACTAAATGTAGGAAGTCACATCTGACTGCCCAATGTAACTGATACAGCGACGTATTCCACCTGTGCCCCTTAAGTGTAAATTATATAACAATATATTCTACTGACTAACAATGCTGCAAGAGAAGCAGAGGAAAATCTACATCAGAGCAACAAACAATCATTGAAAGCCAATTTTTACGCAACACATAGAATTGTTTCGCTGTTTTTGAGAAATAACGACTCTACGTCTCTACGGGAGAATACATGGGATCTAAAAGAAAATTTGTTAATATAA
>NC_043009.1:4977189-4994689 GCF_006345805.1 Octopus sinensis
CTTTAAGCTTTCACTTCATACACGCCAGTTTAAGTTAATTCGTTCTCAGTCGAAAGACACCTGTTGTTATTTTCTTGTTGTTCGTGTTTGTAATTGTGTACCATGATCTCCGTTTTTTGTCTTAGTTGTCGTATACATTGGCTAGCTTTCTTACAGAAAAATCTAATCCTCTTAGCTTAGACATTTTTGGGGCAACCAAATAGAACTCTCTCAAGTGTAACTGCTCGAAACAGTAAGGATTTCTGGTAACTTGATTGAGGAAAGAATGCCACGAATGAGCCGTATTTTTTTGCCTGTCCTTCTAATTGTTGTTTCTCTTGTTCGCATTTGTATGGCCTATCTGTCCGAATGTTTTATTGTCCTGTATTGCGTTCTTGTTCCATTATATATATATATACATATACTAGAGATAGATAGATATAGATATAGATATTCACATCCACAGACATTCACATATACATACTTATATATATATTACACACACGTGCGCTCACAGACACACACACTCACCCCCCATCTATATATACACATATATATTTATACCGCCATCGCCTGCACGATAACTTGAGAGAGATTATCTAATGGGCAACGTTTAATGGACTAAGGTAGGAAATTTTCACTTCATTCAGCCATAGCCATGTTTTTCAAACCCCACTTGGATGAAGAGGAAAGTTAAGTTGGCCTTCTGTAAATTGCAATTCGTTGGATTTGCTAGCAGGCGGATACAAGTGACGAAAAGGAAATGATATATAGGTCTCTGCCCTTAAATCCCCTAGACTCCGAGGACAGCTTTCGGAAGCATTTGCTCATAATATTCAGGGTTACCCTATACAAGAGGAGTCATTATTTTGTCGTAGGTTTGTCTCCCAGTACAGAGTCATACCATGCCATTACACATGATTTCCATACGCATCTCTTAGAATCGATTCTACATAACAATCACCGTTGATGATTGATTTAGGAAGTTTGGTATTTCAAAATAATGTAAAAAAATCTTAATGAGAGAATGAATAATGTTGTGATAACATTCATAAAACGTAGAATCAATCGCAATTTCAATAGAACACATGAACATTTAAATATAAACTCATATACTCATACACACATTCAGACACGCACACATTTATGTATTTACAAATGCAATCATATATGTATGTATGTATGTATATATGTATGTATGTATGTGTGTATGTATGTATGTATGTATGTATGTATGTATGTATGTATGTATGTATGTATTTGTGAGTATGTATGTAAGTATGTAAATAAGTTTGTATGTTTGTATGCATATATATATATATATATATATATGTATATATACACACACTTACATATATATAAGCACATACATATTCAGATATTTACACACATATGTAAATTATGTATGTATGTATGTATAAATATATATATATAGAGAGAGACATACATACATACACACAGACACACACACAAACATACATATATATATGAACACATACGCATACATATTTCAACATCAGCCCCTAAATATCATCATTCAGCCCTCCCAAATTACATGATACCATCAAACGACTTGCTGCTGATATCTGGTGTTATTAATAACATATTAAGATCTCTAACGACTAGTCAGATGACGCTGATAACTTTTTATGGTTTTCCTTTATTGTATTAATAATAGTTTAGTTATGTTTTACTGTGCGTGTCCATCTTTTTTTATTCTTTTTTGTGTTTCTGATAGGACTGTTTATTAATAATTGTGTGTTTATTTTTTTGTTGTTATTTTACATATTTTTCTTAACTTCTATTATTTATTTTAATTTTTTTTATTCGTGTTTGTCTTCCTGTTTTCAGTAGTCGCTTATTTTCGTTTGTTTAACTCTAATAATTTTCCTACTGGGAGTTGATGTTGTAATTATATTTTGCATCTTTGTTGTGTTTTAAATTGTAATATTGGTTTCTAAGTTTAGCGTAGATTCATTATCGTAGGATAATTAGGATGTAGACAATATAATAGACCCACCTTGACCACTGCTGCTTATTTAATCTACAATTTTTTTTCTGGCGTAGGACGAGCAAATATAAACGCAAGTGAAATTTGAAGTCAGAATGTTAGAAAAAAACCATATACATCGTATTTACTCATGCACAAAGCAAGTAATTTAATACAAACCGCCCGAATCATATAAACAGCGAATCATTATTACGGCCTGTGTGAAAAAATTGACAGTAAAATATGATGGAGGGGGCTCGTTATGTTGTAGGAAATTACATTGTTATTATAATAAATTATGCTAATGAGATGAATGAGGCTGCGAGCGGTGAGAGTTGCTAGCGCTTTGGGCAATATGGTTAGAGGCATTTCTGCAACACCTTTAGCTTCTGGATTCAAATCCATCCGCGGGCAGCTTTGCTTCATAATTTTGCTTTTTCTTTGTCGTTTAGTGATATATATATATATATATATATATATATATATATATATATATATATATATATATGTGTGTGTGTGTGTGTGTGTGTGTGTGTGTAGTATGTATGTATATATAAAAAATACAGAAATAGAACAAGAACGCAAAGCATGCGGACAGCTAGGTGATGCAAAAAGGGACACCAAATCATCCAGATAGACGATACAAAGAAAACACGAACGGGTCATATATACATATCTATATATATGTATATATATATATATATATATTATATATATATATATATATATATATATATATATATATATACATATATATACATGTTTGTCATATTTCCCGATGTCTTCTTATTTAATCCTAAAACAGAATATATACATATACATATATATATATATATATATATAAACACGCCAAAGTGAAGGCATTTGAAAGATACACATAAATATAATTTGTTGAACTCTATGCATGCGGGACTCCGGTCAAATGTTATGTATCTAGTTCTGCAAATTATGTTTGTATGCGACACACTATGCTGATGAGCTTGCAGATTTTCGCGTATGCATATACGTGAATATTAACAAGCGAATCTGATCGGTACATAGGTAATCGTATTTATTTCGTATATTTTCATTTGTCTTGCTTATTTTTTACACTTTGGTTTTGTGCTGAGTTTTTTCTTGAGAACACATTCTTCGTGGAAAATAGCAATTTTGACGTCTATATCTAGCATATTGACAGTCCACTTTTAGTGGTCAGTCCTTTAAATTTTGTATGTAAAGAATATTTTAATCTTCGGATTTTTTTAATATGCTGGGCCACTGTTTGTAATTGATTAATATCAATTTCTACCCTTAATCAATTTTATATTTATATATATATATATATATATATATATACATACATATTGTTGTATTTAGGAATGGTCAATAAAAACACACGCACTATATATTGAGTGTTACTTTGCTTCAGCAGTATTTATTTTTTACATTAATCTTAATGTTATTTCGACCAGAGTTCTTTCGTCACACTCCTGTGACCGCGTCAGTGGTCCTTTGCTTTCTTCTTTCTTATTTGAGTGTCTCTCCTTACTAACCGTCAGCCATTTTGTATTTCTATTGTATGTGTCTTCATCGATCGACGTGGATTTTGCGGTGGAGACGTGCATGGAGATGATCAACGAGAGCGAGGTGTAGTGCCTCATTGTCAACACAGAGGACCTGGGCTCCTACTTAGACTGACATATGACAACGAATACCTCGATAAGCATGATCTTAGTAGTTTCTGCCCCAGTAGACGTTTAAGAGGTAGACCACCCACAATTACTTCTATGGCTAGGATGACCCATATAGCAAAGGATCACTGATGCGGTCACAGGAGTGTGACGAAATAACTCTGGCCGAAATAAGATTAAGATTATATATATGTAGACATATATGTATATATATATATATATATATATATATACATATATATATATATATATATATATATATATATATATGTATAATATATATATATATATATATATATATATATATATATATATATATATATAATAATAATATTAGGGAATAAATCCAATTTACAGGGAAAAATCAGATTTAGGATTATCGATTTTATGTAAAATATTATAAAATATTATTCGAGAAAACCACTATTTTGCAAAACAAACAAGAACGACTTATCAATACATAAAATTTTAGTATGGGATATATATATAGGTGTGTATTTATGTATGTAGTTAGATATGGTTATATATAATTAGGCTATGCGTATGGGTGTATATATAGTTTATTCATTATTATTATTTTTTTTGTTTGTTTTATATTTTATATTTTATATTTTATATTTTATATTTTATATTTTATATTTTATATTTAATTGTTGAGAGGTTTTTTAGTTTATATATTGTTTATATATTGTTTATATATGGATTATAGATAGGTTATATATGGATTATATACTTATATTTTTCATTGATACTTTATTATTTAAATTTTATTTTATATTTTAAAATATTGATTTTTTAGATGGAAGTCCACCTGAAGATTGTCGATCAAGACAAGAACGATTGTAGTGGCGGTTTTTTTGACTATTTATTAAAATTATGTATTGATTAAGTCTTTCCTTGTTTGTTTTGCAACATAGTGGTTTTGTCTCGAATAATATTTTATATATATATTATATATATATATATATATATATATATATAATATATATATATACATATATATATATATATATATATATATATATATATATATATAATATATATCATATATATATATTGTTTTGTTAAGCAGCGTCGATTTTACAATTCTGTAATAATAATATGAATGTACGTATGTAAGTATATATATAAAGTATTTATGTATATTTATATGCGTCACTTTCTCTGAGTATGCATACATGTACATCTTGATTATTTGCCAACATTGATATCACATGTCTCATTAGTTATGTTTGAAGTAATGGATGAAATTCACTGAATCCCATTTCCTCTTCAATCCAACTTCTAAACAGTAATTTGAAACAACCCTTTTAGTATTACAGACATTACTACTTGCCGCTTCCAGCCACTTTCAATGAGCTAAAATTCGTTCATTGTGAGCCAGTAATAAAACGCTCAGTAGTATGCTGAGGTAGAATTCTTCGACTTCTCCCAACCACATCATGTATTATCCCTGTTTATGTTTAATATAATTATATTAGATATATAATGGTGACCGGGTAGATTTAAATGAGATTAATATTATAGAAAAGTCAAATGGGGTGACTGGTTAGAATATCAAATATTAAGTGTGAGAGTAAAAGAGTGAAGAACTGGAAGACTGCCTAATTGATACTAATTAGTACACCAATTAAGGTTCTGGCTAAGACGGAAGCAAAAGATGCCAGAACGCATATTTTATCGTTTCTAATTGACTACATGATGACGAAATTTTGATTAAGTCATTATTTGTATGTCTATTAGAAAGAGATCTTAGGGGACGATGTATCGCTTTACTATACATGTTTAGTTATGGCTGAGCAACGAATACTTAAATTCGATCAAAAGAAAGAAACATTCCAATATGTCGGTCACTTTAAATATTTGCACATTCTGTTATGATTGTGTGGCTTTGAGCTGAAAGTAAATATTATTTTGAATTATCTCAACGCTGTGTCGTGAAATGTTCACAACCCTCAACGAGTCGGGCTATGCTGTCGGCGGAAATTCCACCGTAGCATTCTATAGCGGGCAAAATCGACAACGCTTACGGTGAAACTGTGGACGTCAGCAAAACGTACTTGCTGGTCTATTGTGGAAGATATTAGGCCCCGTTACTTATAGATAATCATCAGAAAATTTCTAGATGCGTAGTGGCACTAATGGGTGGGGAAGCGATTATCATTTCGATATAAACTCTACGGGTACGGAAATGCAGTGACCCGGGCTTGTCCGAGAATTGCAAAGAGAAATGGTAGTGTTCTGTGTGCAATAGTTATCTCGTGCAATAGTTATCTGCGTGCAATAGTTATACAGTATCTGTAGTTATATTTGACACGGATGTAGCTTTCTGCCATGGTCTTTGCAAAGATAGCCCCCACTGTATTATTTGTGGTGGTACATGGCCTAGTGGTTAGAGCAGCAGACTCGCGGTCGAGATATCGCGAGTTCGAATCTCAGACCGGGCGATGTGTGTGTTTATGAGCAAAACACCTAAGCTCCAGGCGGCTCCGGCAGAAGGTAATGGCGAACTTCTGCTGGCTCTTTCGCCACAACTTTCTCTCACTCTTTCCTCCTGCATCTTCCAGCTCAACTGCGACGGACCGGCGTCCCGTCCAGGTGGGGAAACTATACGCGAAGGAAACCGGGAAACCGGCCCTCATGAGCCAGGCATGGCTCGAGAAGTAGGAACTGGATTCTTTGAACTGGCAGAATCTATGTATCTAGTAGCCACAGTAAAAGAAGAGTAGTGTTGGACAAGTTGGAACAACTGAAGACAGACAGTTTACACTTTGACCTAGACCGGCATCAGCTTTTTTCAAGTCTAACTGGTTAAAGAAACTGAGGCAGATTTTGCCGTCTTACAAATATATAGTCGTGATTAGCAATAATTATTTGAGTGAACGCCTCTGATCTGAGCATGCTCGTATTGCACTGGAAGATAATGACTTAGAGAGGAGGTTAGTCTCATTGCTAAATTGGACAGTGATTTTGCAGGGTTTCCAAGTGCAGACATCGGTGGTTTGCAATTATTGAGAACTTCACTAGTTAAAACTTTATTGTGGGAATCTTTCTATCTGTTTACGTTAAATTTACATGTAAACATTTGCTCTTCTCTGTAACTTTGTCCTTCTGATGTCATCGTTTATTTATTGTATCGCTTATATATTTATGATTTATTTATTAGCCCTTTAAATTTTGTCACGGCGCCAGCAATTTCGTGGGGTGGTATAGGTTGCTTACGTTGACTCCAGTGGTCAACTAGTACATATTTTATCTATCCTGAAGGGATGATGTGCAAAATAAACCTCGACGGAATTTTAACTCAAAACAGCAAAAAGGACGAAATATTGGCAATCATTTCTCCCGGCCTGCTAACGATTCTGCCACCACACCGCGGTATCATCATCATCATCATCATCATCATCATCACCATCATCATCATCATCATTACCATCATCATCATCATCAATACCATCATCATCATCATCATCATCATCATCATCATCATCATCATCATCATCATCATCATCATCATCATCATTATTGTTATTATTATTATTATTATTATCATCATCATCATTATTATCATCATCATTATTATTATTACCATTATTATTATTATCAATATCATTATTATTATTATTATTATTATTATTATTATTATTATTATTATTATTATTCTCATCATTATCATTATCATTATTATTATTATTATTATTATTATTATTATTATCATTATTATTATTATCATTATTATTATTATTATTATAGTAAGAATAATGATGATAATGATGATGATAACAATAATAATAACAGCAACAACAATAACGATTATGATGATGATGATATTCTCGTTCTTGCGATTATTAGTATTATTTCTATGGTTATTAGCACTAGAATTATTATAGCTATTATACTTACTATCATTAGTATTTGAGACAGTATTAAAAGTATATAAGAATGGGAAGCGCTAGGAAACAAAAAAGAGAAAGTAGAAGGAGGATAATCACAATGATATAATGACAATGAGGAGAATCAATATCATAATCGTGCACGGCTGGGTTACATAGAAAACAGGCCAAATGCAAAGGAAACTGCGATGCAGCCATTGCAACATATCTCTGCTATATATATATCTCGCTTCATATATATATATATATATATATGTATGTATCTATGTGTGTATGTGTATATTATATGTATACATGTAAAAGTATATAATGTTCGCAAAAAACATATATACATGCTCTTAAATATGTACATACATATACATAATATACATATATATATATATTTATATATCTAAATATAGACATACTTCTAAATATGCGAATACATATAGATATGTATATATATATATATATATATATATATATATATATATATATATATATTATATATATAAGCATATATATTATACACACACATCTATATATATGTATATTTATGTATATTATATATATATATATATATATATATATATATATACATGCATACATATATATATATACTTTTATATATATATGTATGTATGTATGCATACTTATAATATATATATATATATATATACACACACACAAATGGGCATATACAAATACACACACACATATTTGTATATATACGTGTTTGAATATGTGGGTGTGTGTGTTTATCTGTTTGTTTTAATCCCAAGCGCAGTCTCCACTTCACAATATACACCGACAATATTGCTAATAACCATCATCTTTACATCGGTAAGCACCGAAATGACCAAATCGCTCGCACCTCAAGGGATTGTAGAAAATCAAACAGCATTTATGTAAAATAAACACAAGAATATTTATCAATTAATCTATCTCTACAACTTTACATCACTCAACTTATCCGTGCATATATATATATATACATTAATGTACAAACATACAAGCATATATCTACGCACACGGTCTGTGTAAGTATCTGCCGATTCTTGTATCGGTATGGCTGTGTCTGTGTAAATGTGCGTGATGTGTTCGCAAGAAGGCATCAAGGCATTACAGAATAGATAGAGACTCGTAGAGAAGAGAGAATAGTAGAGAAAATAATCAAGATGGTAAAATAATAACCATGTACTTTTCCAAGTGAAATAAGTGCACCTGTTAAACCTTCTATTACTTGCTGAAATAACTGGAATGCACTGGAATACTCTTATTGTTCCAATATAATGTTAATAATAAGTGCTTCTCGTTTATGCACGAGTCTGGAGGTTTGTAGGAACATGATATATTAGACCGAACTGACGCCATCATACGTCTGCTATTTATTTTATCGCACCGGAGGTGTAGGGTCTTAAGCACCTACACACACACACACACACACATACACACACACACACACACGCATAAACACACACACACGTCCTATGCAGGAATGTCTCGGGCTTTGGATCAATTTTTTTATGTTCTGCCGATTAATATTACTAATAATAATTTACTAAAGCCTGGAATTTTGTGGGATGTGCTAGTCGATTAAATCGAGTTCAGTGTTCACCTGGTACTTACATTAGGGACCCTGAAAGGGTGGAAGGCGCGTCGTGCTCAACGGATTTTGAACTCGGAACGCCAAGACTGCTAAAAGCTTCAATGTCGCCAGATATTTCGCACGATGTGGTAACGATTCTCCCAGTTTCCCGCTTTATTATTATTATTATTATTATTATTATTATTATTAATAATTATATATTTTTATGATTTTAGCACAAGTATATCTATATATCTGTATAGGCGTAGGAGTGGCTGTGTGGTAAGTTGCTTGCTTACCAACCACATGGTTCCGGGTTCAGTCCCGCTGCGTGACACCTTGGGCAAGTGTCTTCTACTATAGCGTCGGGCCGGTCAAAGCCTTCTGAGTGGATTTGGTAAACGGAAACTGAAAGAAGCTCGTCGTATATATGTATATATGTATGTGTGTGTATATGTTTGTGTGTCTGTCTTTGTCCCCCCAACATCGGTTGACAACCGATGCTATTGTGTTTACGTCCCCGTAAATTAGCGTTTCGGCAATAAGAGATGATAGAATAAGTACTAGGCTTACAAAGAATAAGTCCTGGGGTCGATTTGCTCGACTAAATGACGGTGCTCCAGCACGGCCACAGTCAAATAGCTGAAACAAATAAAAGAGTAAATCAATCAATGTTAGGGAAGTGGTTTCGCCTATTATATCGATCCTGTGCTTATTCACCAGAAATGATGAAAAGTAAGTCAGAAGGTACAGATCGTACAGCCGGAAATAAATGTCACAACGACTTTTTCCGGCCTGCTAATGACACTGCCGGCTCACCGCCTTTATTAATAGTAATATTTATTTCTACTATAGCCATTAGGATTGAAATTCTGTGGAGAGGTTACTATCCGATTACATTGACCCTGTACTCTACAGGTATTTATTTCATTGAACGCGAAAGTATGAAAAGCGAAGTCAACTTCGTCAGGATTTGAACTCTGAACACAAAGGTAAACAAAATACTGATAAATCTTCTGCCCAAACGTTTTTCTACTATTTAGCCAATGCGAAGTCTTAAGGCGATTCTTTAAGTCGCTCGCACTTCAACGTAGTTGATATGAAGTATTATGGTGTGACAAAAGTTTTGCAATAATTGCATAGCTACTAAGGCGGCGAGGTGGCAGAAACGTTAGCACGCCGGGTGAAATGCTTAGCAGTATTTCGTCTGTCTTTACGTTCTGAGTTCAAATTCCGCCAAAGTCGACTTTGCCTTTCATCCTTTCGGGGTCAATAAATTAAGTACCAGTTACGCACTGGGGTCGATGTGATCGACTCAATACCTTTGTCTGTCATTGTTTGTCCCCGCTATGTTTAACCCCTTGTGGGCAGTAAAGGAATAGATATTTCGTCTGTCATTACGTTTTAAGATATAATTCCTCCGACTTTCGGAGTCGATAAATTAAGTAGCAGTTGCCCTCTTCATCAAAAATTTCGGGCCTTTTGCCTAGAGTAGAAAAGAATATTTGCATAGGTACTAGTTTGAAGAGTGAATATCATGCGACCGAAGTAGTTAAAACCATGATAAGTACCCAACAAGATTGTTAGTATTGTGGTAGTTGGTGCGCCGACGGGTTGAGTGTTACTTCATTTGGTAGGTGATTTGAAAGCCGCACACATTAACGTGCAAGGTAGGTGAATGGGGAACTTATGACTTACGAGTTCGAACCGGGCCACAACGACGCGAAAGTCACCAAAAACATTTGTAATGAGAAAGATGAAAGCACAGTTGATCAAAGCGCAATGAGCAGATGGTTCACGAAATTTCGCTGAGATGCAAGCTCCTCGACGATCAGGCATTGTCAGGTAGGCATAAAACCGTAGATTCCAAGGCCGTGATTCAGGCCATAGAGGTAAATCCGGTGAGCAACGCTGGGAATGTATCGAATTCACGGATGCATTGGGCGTCGAAAATACCATCCATTGATTAGAAGAATGCGTGTTCTGCAGCAAGACAGTGCAGATTTTGGGAGATGGGACCATCTCCAGAAACTTGAGAGAATTGAACTGATGACGCAATCAGCATATAGGTTGAACTTAGCTCCATTGGATTATTGCTTGTTCCAATCCATGGCCCACTTCCTGTGCTCACGACCTTTCATCAGCCGAAAAAAAAATGTGTAAGCTTCAATGATGGAGTTCTTCGAATCGATGAACAAGAACTGGTGTCAACGTGGGATCAAATACCAGGTTGAAAAGTGACTTCAAGCGATGCACACGATACCTTTTACTTCTAATACCTGGTTGCCTTTGTTGTATCTTGAATAAAGCAAATACGTTAACAAACTATTTTCAGAACGTTTGACTCAATATATTTTCTTTTAATGACAAAATCTCGCTTGTCCAGTTTCGGTCTTCCATTATGTACATGGAAAGAGAAAATAGTGTGTGTAAACTCGGAATTGTTTGGTTGGTGTACCCTTGGTATTCCGCTGGTCTGATGACGTAACTTTCTTTAATTGTATGAATTTGCAAATATACAATTGAAATGTCGAATGCTGAATATACGCATAATCCTTCCATGCTGAAATTAATACTATATTAAAAAAGATTACAATACAGCCGCAATCCCATTAAGATCAACTCGTTACATGAATATATATTTCTTTACTGCCCACAAGGGTCTAAACATAGAGGGGACAAACAAGGACAAACAAAGGGATTAAGTCGATTACATCGGCCCCAGTGCGAAAATTGTACTTTATTTATCGATCCCGAAAGGATGAAAGGCAAAGTCGACGTCGGCGGAATTTGAACTCAGAATGTAACGCCTCAAACTTCAATTCCTATGACTTTGTACCAAATACCTATTTCTTTACTACCCCCAAGGGGCTAAACACAGAGAGGACAAACAAGGACAGACAAACGGATTAAGTCGATTAAATCGACCACAGTGCGTAACTGGTACTTATTTAATCGACCCAGAAAGGATGAAAGGCAAAGTTGACCTCGGCGGAATTTGAACTCAGAACGTAACGGCAGACGAAATACCGCTAAGCATTTCGCCCGGCGCGCCAACGCTTCTGCCAGCTCGCCGTCTTCGTTACATGAATATAATTCTCCTCTCAAACTTTTAGCCTTTATGATTGCATATATGTGTATGTGTGTTTGTGTATGTGCATGTCTGTATGTAGGTGCGAGTGAAGGCGTCTGATTAAATGGTTAGGGCATTCGTTCATCATTGCGAGGTCGTAAGTTCGCTACCTGCCGGCGCGTTGTATTTTTAGGCAAGACAATTTATTTCACATTACTACAGTACATTCAGCTGACAAAAATATGTAGGGCATGTATGAGAAATATCCAGCCTTGCCTCGTTCTGTGTCATGTTCAAGATTCCTGACAACTGCGTTAAAGGTACGCGTGTCTGCATCGTCGTGACTGACTGAGTACTAGTGTGTGTATGTGTGTATGTGTTTGTGTGTAAGTGTGTGTGTATTTATGTACGAGTGTGTGCGTGTATGTATATATATATGTGCGTATATCTATCTATCTATCTATCTCTATCTATCTATCTATCTATCTATCTATCTTTCTTTCTTTCTTTCTTTCTATCTATCTATCTATCTATCTATCTATCTGTCTGTCTGTCTGTCTGTATATCTATCTATCTATCTATCTATCTATCTATCTATCTATCTATCTATCTTTCTTTCTTTCTATTATCTAACTATCTATCAATATGTATATATATTATATATGCATAAATATATGCGTGAGTTTGAATGACATTTATATGATGATACGTTTTTGTATTATGTTCACGTGCACACATCAACATATATGAATTTGCGCTTATACTAATGCAACTACACATTAACTCCCTTATGTTATCTTAAACAAATCCAGTTCCACGGACACAATCATACACAGAAACACGTGAGCACACACGCACAAACACATTCACATGCAATAATTTTCCTATATACGACCCTATGAATGTGCGTGCGTTATCCGCATATATATATATATATATATATATATATATATATATATATATATACACACACACATATATATATATAATATATATATATATATATATATATATATATATACATATATATATGTATGTATACGTATATGTACACACGCACATACACGCACGCACGCATAGAAATATCGTTCAGGTGTAGGCATGGAAGTCTCTAAGTATGTGAGTTTAGATCTACGTCTAAGCTTGCGTAGGAAGTGTGTTGATATTAAATTTATGCTTTTTATATATATTTATATTTTTATTTCTCATTATATCTTATTGTCACTTTCACTCTGTAATCATGTAAATCTATTTTATACATTCCGAATGCTGGAATTAACGTGATAAAATACTTAGTGATGCTTCTGTTTGTTAGTTGTAACTGTCATGTGAAAGCTAACTCGTTCATTTGTAGTTGTTTTACTGCAAGTGTTGGTACAGGTGGAACAAGTGAAATATATGTATAAATTAAGATGGAAATCACTCACCAAGTAGCGATATATCTTGACTGAGTAGTCATTTAAAGTTTGTTAAGGATGATGAAGATGATAAAGATTGTACAGTCGAAATTCAGTATAGCAATTATTGTTTACAACTTCGCTAATTGGCACCATGAACTAAAGAAAATGAGAGCAAATTATCTAGTCAGAGAAAATTTATGTCTAATTACATTTCTTTCACTACATTAATATTATGTTTCATTTTATTTTTTCTGACATCATATTCAGTAGCCTTATATTTACTTCGTAGATTCAATGCACAACCGAGCGCAGCTGCGTACACCTTACCTAATATCAAATACGTTATTGTTTTCTTCCATTTTTTTTTCTCAGTTGATTTTACTGCAAGTAATTTCTGTATAGTCCCTAGAAATGCTACTTTCTTGAAACTGGGGATTTCTATTTTAAGTTGTTGGTTCTCAGATACGATTTTGTATGCATTTTTTTCTCTTTTATGATTGCACAAACGCTAAATAACATAAGAATTGTTTCGAGTTTTCATATTCTTATTTTTGAAATATCCAGATGTCTGTGTTCTGATTATTTCATAATTTCTTTTTTAGTGATATGCTTGCGAAGACTGACAATTCCTTTGGGAAATGGAAGAAATCCATATATTAGTAATCCTTTACAGAAGTATCCTGGTTATCAATATTGATTCACAGGATTGTGTGGATCAATTAGTATATTCCTGAATAGTGCCGCACCGTCATTCCTCAGACATTTAATTGATTATTTATATAATAAAACTTTTAAGATGATAACTTGTATCTTTTACTTGTTTTAATCAACAAAGTGAGGTCAGGCGGCGGCATCGCGTTCAAGAATTTTAATAGAACGGATTCGGTACCAGTAATACCTTTTTTATAAACTATGTTACTTATACCTTCGGTACGTAAACACACTAACACCGGTTGTAAAGTAGTTTGAGGAAAAAACCTCGAAGTCAAACACGCAGGTACATAAAAACATACATACATATATACATATATACATATATATATATATATATATATATTATATATATATATATATATATATATATATATATTATATAATATATGTGTGTGTGTGTGGTGTGTGTGTGTATTATAATAGATATATATATATATATATATATATATATATATATATGTATGTATGTATATATATATCTAATAATTCAAAGAGAGTTTGAGGTTTTGAAACCAACCAACTAAGGGATAGTATCTATCCAATATACTGCTGGGAGAATACCCAATTATTAGTACACGTGCTGGAAATAGCGTGGCAATAACACTAATGAGTGTAATAAATGGGCGAGTGTAAAAAGTGGTTTTACCCTTAATTTATACAGCAAGAAGGAAATGGAGGGAATCACGTGGTAGTATGCATAAACTGTTAGACATTGGAGATATTTATTTCTCGCCTTTGTATATTAATGTTGTTCCAAATTATCTTAGCAAATTCTGGGCAGCTATGGTTTATTGGGGAAACAGATTTTTGAACTCATGCTTGTACGAATCATTTCAGTGCTAGGACAAATTTAGGATGCTTATAAATAGCAGGACGTATTATAAGATCTTTCTTTTAAAAAATATATAAATAAAAATAACAATAAAAATAATAATAATAATAACAACAACATCAGCAACAACAATAACAATGATAATAATGATAATATTAATAATAATAATAATAATAATAATAATAATAATAAAAGCAACAACAACAACAACAACAACAACAACAACAATAATAATATAATAATAATAATAATAATAATAATAATAATAATAATAATAAATAACAACAATAATAATAATAATAATAATAATAATAATAATAATAATAATAATAATAATAATAATAATAATAATAATAACTACATGTAGAATTATCTGAAAATTGTATTTAATAAACTTTTAATTAATTTTTCATCCCTTTTGATTTCCAATAAATATAATCAGAAATATCATGCAAATATAATTCTCTAGTTACTTAGATTTGCATACATTTTAATTATTATAATGGACTCTAATTAAATGGTTCAGATATCTGAACTAAACAGTTATATTATTTTATTTCTATCATCTGTTTAAATAATGTTGATACGACAACTATAATTAGTAGTCATTTCAATATTATTTTAACAAAATAACAACATTCCACCTCCAATATAATCGCACGCATACACTGACACACAAACAATAAATAGCGCACGCATACACTGACACACAAACAATAAATAGCGCACGCACACACACACACAGACACGTATATCTTTTATATATTTTACTTCCTTCAGTTATTGGAGTGCGGCCAAACTGGGGCACAATCTTGAAGGATTTTAGTCGCATGAATCGGTCTAACAAATATTTGAAATCCTATTGTATCGTTCTTTTTGCCGAACTGCTAACTTACAGGTATGTAAATGCACCAAAACAAGTTGTCAAACAGTGGTGGGAGACAAACATAAACACACACACACACTGACACACACACACATTGACACACACACAGGCACACTCTGACACATACATATATGCGACGGGCTTCTTCCAGTTTCCCTCTACCAAACCCCTTCACAAAACTCTGGTATGCTCAAGGTTATCTGTTGAAAATCATGTGTACATCACACGTGTATTCTATATTAATAACAATATCTTGAGAGTAGGCGTAAAACTACTAAATAGATACTTTATGTCGTACAGCAGTTTTATTATAACCAGGCGTGGTAGCACTAAACTACTTGAAATTAGCGGAAAAAACCACTTATCATATCAGAAGAAATTCATGCATGGCTGCATTTCCCGCAAACTAGAGGAAACTTATATTATTGACAAGAACATCCTACATTTTCCTTCAATGAAATATACAGTGATTGTGTGGTAAGTAGATTGCTTACCAACTTCATGTTTCCGGGTTCAGTCCCACTGCGTAGCACTTTGCACAAGTGTCTTCTACTATAGCCTCACGCCGACCAAAGCCTTGTGAGCGGATTTGGTGGACGGAAACTGAAAGAAGCCGTCAAATATATGTTTATATATGTATGTATATATATATATATATATATATATATATATATATATATATATAATATATATATATATATTATATATATATATTTATATTACTCTTTCCTTTTTCTTGCTTTAGTCATTTGACTGGCCATGCTGGAGCAACGACTTTAGTCGAGCAAATCGACCGCAGGACTTACTCTTTGTAAGCCTGGTACTTTTTCTATCGGTCTATTTTGCCGAACCGCTAAGTTACGGGGACGTAGGCATACCGCCAACGTTTGTCAACCGATGTTTGGGGCGTGGGGACACAAACTCCTAAGCACATACACACACTCACATATATACATATATACGACAGGTTTCTTTCAGTTTCCATCTACCAAATCCATTCACAAGGATTTAGTGGGCCCAAGATGCCTCGCAGCGGGAATGAACCCGGTACCATGTGGTTGGTAAGCAAGCTACTTACCACACAGCCACTTCTGCACCTATATATATATATATATATATATATATATATATATATGTTTATGTGTATGTGCTTGTCCTCCATCATCGCTTGAGAACCGCTGTTGTTATGTTTACGTCCCCGTAACTTAGCAGTTCGGCAAAGAGATACCAATAGAATAAGTACTAGGCTTACACAGAATACGTCATGGTGTTTATTTGTTCGATCAAAGGCGGTGCTCGTCATGGCCGCTGTCAAATGACTGAAACAAATAAAAATAGAAAAAAAAAATCACCTCTCGCATTGAAGGAAAAATCTCCACTATAATAAAGGAACTATTACCAAGGAACAATAAAAAGAGAAGGATACACACAATTATAAATTTTCTATCACAAATTCCGATAGAAAATATCAATTGTGTCAATTGCAAGGTATCAAG
>NC_043009.1:4999689-5002189 GCF_006345805.1 Octopus sinensis
ACTCCTTGTTGATCAAGTGCCACGTATCAGAGGTGGATTCACAAACTAGTGTGGCTCATTCAGCGGTGGTGCCCCAGCATGGCCGCGGCCTTGGGCTAAAAACATTTTTAAGGATTTAAGGATTTAAGGATATATATATATATATATGTACATAATATATATATATAATATATATATATATATAAATAGATACGTCTATATGTATATATATATATATTATATATAAAGATGTGTATATACATATATATACATATATAATTTTGACTACTTCTTCATAGAAGGCCAGCTCTTCAATTAGAAACTGCCATCATGAAATCTCATATGACTAGCGAGTTCGTCTCAGGACAAACACATCCTACTGCAGATGTTACAAACACTTTCAGGCAATAATATGTCACTGATTGAAGTCAAGTCCTGTTTACGAAATCCTCGTTTCATGTTGCAACGTTTGATTCTCCCAGTTTCAAATGATTTATAACAATGCTAGATCAATGCTTTGGAAACTGATTGATTCTCTGTATTCTGCTCCTAATTCTCAATATCCACACTAAGGGCCATGAGGTTGTTTTTGATGACATCACCAAAACTATTCTTACATCTACATCTGACGTTTACTACGTTGCAACTTTCTGAAATGATAAAAAAATCATAGGTAACCCTCTCATCCTCCATTAGAGTAATATGCCCAGTCCAGCGTATTTGATTGCGTATGAGAAACATCTCAATTTGTTATGTCATCAGTTGCTTAAGCTCCCCATAATGCAAGCTCGGTGGAATATTTCCAGAGTCTAGAAAGCGAGGTTGCTATGAAGTCCATGTCACAGTAGAGTGTAAATTGGCAGTTACAACACAGGATTGACTGATAATGAGGTTTTGATGGTGATATACCTGTCAGATGACAAACGATTTATTTCAAATGATACCTAAGGCCTTTCAGGATTTTTCGATTTTCAGATTTATTTCATAATCATATGATTCATCTCCGGAGAGAGTGTTGCGAAGGTAGACAAAAGAGCCGACCGCATCCAAAATTGTAGCCTGAAAAACAGGTTGGGATTGATGTAGGACTAGCCTGGAGGTCGAAAAGCAGTGCATACTCTGGAGATGAGATGATTTCCTGCCTGCATGTCTTCTTCAGTGTGAGTGAATGAGATACACATCGTGAGCATAAAGTCATTCATAAAAAAAACGGGTCAGGAAATCTTTGATTTTTACATTTATCGAAAGCTTAACCGTGTTTCTGAAGCGAACGTAGACGTTGATGCTGCAATCCCAGAATGCGCACGAAACAGTTACGGCAAAATATATGGCAGAACTTGTTGGAACAGGAATATCACCTTGTTTAGTCGCGTATTCAATGGACATTGTTTCCAAGACTAAACTGTCGAAGTAAAACGAGATTCCATCACACGATGGAGTTGGTGAAGGAAATTGGCAAACTGAGGTGAACCACGAACTTTACTCGAGAATAGGCTTTCGTTAAATTGGCAAAGACCTGGCAAAGAGGTACGCCATGTTCTATAAATCTCTCCCGGCGTAGACAAACAGGAAAATGTATCAAGCCCATTCTATCAAGACTTGATTTAAAATTACATGCACTTGCCGGGATAACAGGGGCAATATACATATTGTTGGGCGATTAAGTTTTGAAAAAGCTTACAAACCATCACATGGAGTATTATTCTTCTGTAATTTACAGATCGGGATTTAAATCCCTTGTCTTTGAAGAGTGAAATTAAAACAGCATCAACCTAGTCCTGAGACGGAGACATATTTTACCAGACATCTGATATCAGATGGTGGGTCTTTACAGCAATTCTATCACCCCCATGGAGGGGAACGTCAATGGATGTAAAGTCAAAATATGGTACCTTTCTAGTATCAATTGTTTTAGTCATTTTCTTTTCCTTCTATCACATTACTACTGCAATGGTCCCTCATCTCACGAATAATATCATTTTTAAACAGATTATTATGTCTCAATAACTGAGACATAAGGAAAAGTACCTGTGAATTGCTCAATCTAATAAACTTTAATATCTTTAGGATCCTTAAACAGAAAGGAATTATCCCTAGATTTGAATGGTAATTCAGATGAAGATTAAGGACCAAATATGGTTAAGTAATATAGAGTTTTAAAATTCTTATTGTTTTAAATGTTCTGAATATTTTCGGAAATGTCTGATTATCGTTGATTTCTTTTTCTTTTTATTTTGCACTAAAGTTATGGTTTTACTCCTCAGAGACTGCAGTAACGAATTTTTATCTTTATCTGGTGCAGTCACATATCTTTGGTGCAGGATATTTTTATCTTCGAGAAACTTGGAAATAGGTGACTCATTTTCATTCAACCACTTCCGGTGTTTTCTATTTCTAAGACCAAGAAACACAACTTTGACTCTTCAGAACATGAATTTAAACTGATCCCAAATTCCGCCAAATAATTATTCAATAACTTTTCGAATATTCTCGTGCACATTGGATTCATTTAATGTCAACA
>NC_043009.1:5009689-5042189 GCF_006345805.1 Octopus sinensis
CCATGCTGGGGCGCCGCCATTTGGTGTTGCTACTTGGTTTCACTTCATGGAGGCTTTCTAGCAACTGCTATTTGGTGCATGAGAGAGTTCGATGCAGCTGCCCTCATCTGCCCCTCCTGCCGTGAAGTTGGTTCATCTGGGACACCTGACAGGAAGAGATCCAGCTTCATTTTAAAGACATCTGTATCCACCCCATGCAGGTCTCTCAGGTTCTTCGGGAGGATATTGAAGAGCTGTGGACCTCGGAAGCCCAGGCTATCACAGAATCTTGTCCTACATCTTGATGGCAGGTTTGGAGTCCTAGGCACCACGCAGTGGCGCCCAGTTCTGGCATTTGCGTAACTCTCGATGCCAAAGTTCAGGACACTTCCCTCCAGGATCTTCCAGATTTATATTATGGCATATCTTTCCCGCCTACGCTCCAGGGAATATAATTTTAATCTCTTGAGTCTTTCCCAGTAGCTTACATTCTGCATAGAGGCTATCTTCTTTGTGTAGCTTCGTTGGATCGCCTCAAGTTCTGTGATCAACTTGACACTGGATGGTGACCATAGCTGAGAGCAATAGTGAAAGTGGCTTAGGACAAGTGTCTTCCAGAGGACCATCATGGTTTCTTGTTCTCTTGTTCTAAAGGTTCTAAGAATCCATCCAGCCAGCCGTCTACATTTCATTGTCAGTTTAGCAACATGTACATGAAAGGTCGCGTCATCACTCATGTGAATACCCAGGTCACGCACTGATTGTGCCTCTGGGATTGCAATCCCTCCGGATCCAGTGTATTCATTGGGTATTGCATTCAGTTTTGCATGCTGAAACTTTCCAGCATTGAACTGCATGCTATTCTTTTCAGCCCACTTGTATATTTCGTCCAGCTCACATTGCAGGTGTTTAGTGTCCTCAGGGTTCTGTATTGCCTGTTAAACTTTTGTATCATCTGCATAACTTGTGATCGTGGCTCTCTGCGTGGCTGAGGGCATGTCTGAGAGGGCCATTATGAACAGTAGTGGTCCCAGAACAGTGCCCTGCGGAACACCGCTCACTATTTGTGTGTTAATGGAGGTGGCCCCATTGGCTACTACCACCTGACTTCTATCCTTCAGAAAGTCATGAAGCCATTCTCCCAGTTTTCCAACTATGTTGAGATCACGCAGTTTGTGACATATCATTCCATGATCGACTTTATCAAAGGCCTTTGCAAAGTCGAGATATATCACTTCTACATTTGAGTGGTTGAGCAGCCGTTTCAGCACCCAGTCATAGTGTTGTAGGAGCTGAGTTAAACAGCTTCTCCCTGGTCGGAAACCATGTTGGGTGTCGGGCAGCAAGTCATTCTCTTCAAGGAAGGTGATCAGCTTCCTTCTGACTATTCGTTCCATGACCTTGCTGATGTGTGAGGTCAGAGAGATAGGTCTATAGTTCTTGGCTTCCGCTCTGCTACCTCCTTTATGAATGGGGCATAATTTACCTTCCTTCAGGTTTCCTGGAAGTTTGCCAGCTGCAAGGAAGCTCTGAAAGAGGAACTGCAGTGGTCTTGCTAGGACTCTCTTACATGCTTTTAGGAGGATTGCCGGGAATCCATCGGGGCCAGTAGCTGAGTCTGTTTTCATTTCATCTATAGCCTTGGTTACATCGTCTTCCTTTATATCGATGTAATCTATCGTCGCCGCCTCTGATTTTATATCTGCAGTGGTAAAAAAGTCAGTTGGATTGGTGATTTGGAGATGCCCAAGGGGTGGAGTGAAAACACTCTTGAATTGCTCATTCAGTATTTCACTTACCCTCATTGGTTTTCCTGTAAGTGTGCCATCCTTTTCGAGGAGTGGCCCTATTCTACAGTGCACTGTAGCTGTTTCTTTGGCATACCTGTAGAAAGCTCTGGGGTTAGATTTTATGTTTTCTATAGCCCAGGCTTCTTTGTCTGCTCTCTCTTTTTCATGGGAGAGTTGCAGACATTTTTCGATTTCCAACAGTTTTATTTTTAGGCGGGACTTTTCACTGCTTTCAATCTGTTTGTTTAGGCGATTTGAAAATTTCGTACGCCGTCTCATTAAAATTTTCCTCTCTCTGGGGATTTTGTTCTTGTGTACAGTGGCCTTTCTCTCTGGGACACATTTGTAGCATATGGCTTGCATTACAGACATGAATTGTTGAAGTTTCTCGTCGATGTCTGGCGAGAAGAGACATTTAGGCCAGTTTTGTTTGAGGATCTCTTTCTCAATTTGTTTCCAGTTTGCCTTATGGTAGTTCAAGCTGGAAAGATTTTGAGGGTTTCTTGTAGGCTGCATGTCCGTGCTCTCTTTTGGCCCGTACATGTCAGCTCTATCATGTTGTGATCCGAGAGTAGTGTCGGTGTCACTTTCACATTATGGATGAGATCCATGTCATTGTGAAGCAGAGATCCAGTGTGTTACCTGCCCTGGTTGGTTGGAGTATTACCTGCTCCATGTACAGGGTGTTGATGAGGTTCAGGAGGGACCTCGCCTGTCCTCGTTCACATCTTGTCATTCCTGGGAGAGAAAGGCCCTCGGGCCATCTGACATTGGGCAGATTGAAGTCTCCCATAAGAAGCACACCTATGTGTTGTTCTAATGTGGTTAGAATTTCTTCTATTTTTATAAGGCAGTCTTCAAACTTGCCCACATGGCTTGGGGCATCTGGAGGGCGATATGTAGCACACACAACTACATCAAGTTGCCTAATATGTACAATTAGTGTGTCACACACCGAGTTTGAGTATGACAAGAGGACCTGGGGTGTGAGGTCCTCACGGATGTACATAGCAACACCTCCATGACTCCTTTCTTTCCTGTCGGTCCGTAGTACAGCATACTGTGGTATGTGTAACTCCGCATCTGCTATGTCCGGTTTCAGGTGCGTTTCTGTAAGTGCTATGCATAAGGCTTGATTGCATGCAACAAAGTCTCTCAGGAACGGGATCTTTGTCCTGTTACTGAGTGTTTGCAGTCCTCTGATGTTCAGTAGGAGTATCGAGGTGAGGTGTACGTTGTTGCCGGCGGTGTCCATCCTGTGTCTGTTTGCTGTGGTGGTCTGGTATATAGTGGGTAGTCCCACCTGCGGGCTTGGTTTGATGAAGCCAGGTCAGCTGCTGTACAATCTTTTGTGCCATGCACAAAAAAGATTGTCTCAGCAGCTGCTCTTTCGACAACATCATGTTGGCTGTTTGTGGCGCGCACAACATCTGCGTACCTCCGCTTTGGGGCAGGTGGTGAGTGGTCCATCCCTTTTCTTTGTGTTGATGGTTTGTCCATCTGCCTCGTGTCTCTGTGGCAGGGTCCCCGATGTGCAAAGCGGCAGCCTGCACCTTCCTTTCCATGCCAGCAGGAACCTCTCAGGTAGAACATACACACCCTGTGCGCTGTTTGGTTCCATCCTTTGCGGTTCCACTTCTATTCCTGGTTGTTTCACTCTTTGGTCCTGCTTGAGCTTTTTCTTTTCCTTTAGCTCTTCCAGTCCTTCTTTTAGTTCTTCTTCCTCCCTCTACCTCTTCACCGGGTTCTCCGTCTCCATGGCCCTTGCTGCCGGTTGGAGAACTTGCACCTGGGTTCACTTCCCGGGCAGGTTTCTCATTCAGGTTTCTCATATATATATATATATATTTCGCGCCGGAATCTTTGATCCCTGCTCCATGGATGTGTGATTGTGCCTAAACAAATCTGCGTGGTGCTCTTAAATGTAAATCAGTTTTGTTTGATTCACTTCAACATTTAAGTTTAATTTGTCAAAATATTTTCGTCGCTAAAATTCGCGACCTGTTCACTGACAAGAACAGGTCGCGGATTTTAGCGACGAAAATATTTTGACAAATTAAACTTAAATGTTGAAGCGAATCGAACGACTTTTGTGTGTTTCTTAAATGGCTTACAAACACCTTCCACGCTGCAATTGTTTTCGTTCCAGCACACGATCTCAGATCAAATCACTTGCTATGCGAGTACATCTCCGTAAAGTTTTGTTTGGTTATGAGAAATTTTGTTGAAATCGTAAATGTCAATTATTATTGAAATAGTTTTCATTATTTAGTCTTTCAAGTTCACCTATTTTCTGAATTTATTGAAGCATTAGAAACTTATACTTAGCGTCCGCTTTTCATTTCGTTAAAGTTCATTATCAAGAACGACGTCTTATTAAATATACATAAGAGAATTAAAACCATACATTGAAATTATCAGTCGCGAAATCCTTTATGGATGACTAAAATAATAAAAATTGTACTTGGAGATGAATTTGAAACCCAAATTATCACAAATCAAGAATTCTGCAGTAATTTATCTGTAAATTAGGCGTAGGCATGGCTCTGTGATAGGAAGGGTGCTTCCTAAATAAATGGCACAAGGTTTAGTTGTATTGTGTGGTATCTTAGCCGCGTGCCGACCAAAGCGTTGCAGGCCGTAGATGATGTACGTGTGTGCTTATGTATATATATATATATATATATATATATATATATACGTGTGTGTGTGTAAATATAAATATACATATAGACAGTTTCTGCGTCCTATGAGTAATTGCAAAGGGGAGCCATCCTCCCCGTTTTAAACCTATGATACACACGGACTCGAGTTTCTGGATTTTGACGAGGCGGGAAGGACAGAAACTCGAGTCCGTGTGTATCATAGGTTGAAGACGGGAAGGATGGCTTCCCTTTTCAAATACTGATAGGGCACAGAAAGCGTGTCAATAGCCAGCTGGAGGAGGTGTCCTCCTGGGGCTACAAGCTACAGTAGCATCCACCCTTAGTGGTTAGCCACATTTAAGTGGCAAACGTACTTCACGATGCCGTGCAGCTACTGTTTATACCTCGCTCAGAGATTTATATATATATATATATATATATTATATATATATATATATATATAATATATATATATATATTATATATATATATAATAATAATAATAAATATTAGGGAATAAATCCAAATTTACAGGGAAAAAAATCAGATTTATGATTAAATCCAATTTTATAGTAAAATATTATATAATATTAATTAGAGACGGTTTTTTTACTTTTTTTTACTTTTTTTTACTTTTTATTAAAATGTTATGTATTGATTAAGTCTTTCATTGTTTGTTTTGCAAAATAGTGGTTTTGTCTCTAATTAATATTATATATATATATATATACACATATACATACACACACGTGTCAGTGTGTGTATGTGTATGTGTGTGTGTGTGGATGTTTGTTTGTGTCTCTGTTTGCCCACCACTACTACTTGCTAACCAATGCCTTTGTTTTACCTCTTCGTTATTTAGTCTTTCGGCAGATCTGGCTAAAATTAGGTATTGGGATCGATTGATTCGATGAAAATTTCTTCGAGACAGGAAAATTAATTTAGATCTTACATAAGTTATTACACTTAGTCACCTATAGTAAGTGATGTAATTTGAAGCGGAAATATATATATATATATATATTATATATATATATATGATCCGAAATATATTAAAATTATGTGTTTTGTGATGCTACTTATCCTAATAGTACAATCATTTTGATATAAGGGTTACGTAGCTATATCTCTTCAATTTACTCTCTTCTCGGATTATTTGTTAAGTATTTACAGATTTATATGTTCTTAAATTTACCATATGGATGTCTATGATGTTATGCACACAACTATAGATGCCCTTAATTGAACTTTCGTTGAAAGTCTTCTGATATCTGCGAGCAATATACTGATTGATGAAGGGAAAATCCTTGATACAGAAACAATATTAAACAGATAACGCTTCCATTTTTACAAGTAGCATAATTCGCGTTACTCACAATCTTTCAATTTTGTGTTGTTAACGCCTGCTCACGTGATTGTAGAGTTGGGATGCTTTGCTGACTAATTCTTTGATTGATGACAGCTTTGATACTAGCTCTACTCCTCCATGTTGTGTAATGTTAAAAATTCTGTCAACAGAGCTGTAATGGTAGTCATGGTGAATTAAAGTGTTTCTTAAAACTGAAGGATTTTTCGTAAAGTTATAATTATATGTTTGAATTCATTTTGCTTTTCGATATCCTCCAACACAAGGATATTCGTGATTCCTGAAAGCTTAGAGTTTGAATTACTTTGCATGAGGGGGGGGAGGTTGAAGAGAATAATCGTCTCATTCAATATCCAGCAATATTGTGTTAAGATCACGAGTCTGATATATTTATACATACATATATACCGACATACATACAAACATCGGTGCATACGTACACACACACGCACACTAATGTATACACACACACACACACACACATATATATATATACAGAGCATCAATGTATGCGGTTTCTAATTGTTGAGAGAATAAATATGGATCAATTTTATGTGTCAGCTATTCAAACTTCAGTGGTAATTGTCCATTAAATATCGTCTGTTGTTGCAGTAAACAACAAAACGCCAGGCGTATGATGCTAAATCTATTTCGCAATGAATACAGAAGTGGTCATATAGACATAATTATCTTTCAATTAAGCAGGAGAATATAAAACAAGTCTACCATCAACTCAAATAAACTGAGACATTTTATAGTTTACTAAAAAGAAACCCAAACAAATGTGCACAATGAAACAGGGGGAAATGTTTTGATGATTATGAAACATAATATATATTTTATCGACGCTAACGATTGATTAGTCTGAGTCTTCTATTATAAAGAATTCAAAACTTATATATCACTTTCTTACTTAGAGGTATAATACTCGCTAAAATAGTATTGATACATCCACAAGGAAGTTCGAAAATACCACTGAAAAATCATCGTTAGCGAAAGTAGAAAAGCTTTTGTAGTCTTACCACCAATGTATTGCAATACTGAGGATCACTGCATGAAAGAAATTAAATTGACACATGAATTTCCCAGCGGCATGAGACATAACACGTGGACGAAACCCACCGAGCACGAATTTCTATACAGTTGATATTACTTAGCCAAGGTTGGGAGTTTGGTTGCTTTATGTATATACTGATTGAATTAAAATAACGCAAAATTAAAACGAATATTTAAATACACATATTAATATCCTGAAAGTAATAACAGAGAAGAAATATGGAAAATAAATTGGGAAGACAAAAACTGTCCTCAATAAACCAACAAAAGAATATTAAAAGAGCGCTGAAGCATTGCCCTTGATATCTATTGGTCAAATCGAATGTCAAATAAAATTGAAACAGGAAGTAACAACAACCGGTATTCATTTGAATTTAGGGAAAACAAACGACATTATAGAGTGTTTTCAAAATGTAATTCTGATATTTGAAGTTGAACAAATGATGCATAATTTTTTCAATGACAATTGATATGCCTTTCTGTGCGTTTCTAATGGCACATTAACGTTAAATTCACTAACATTAAAACCTTAACGGATCATTTCCTTAAATTTCAATAACGGCATATAGGCACAAAATATAGTACCTATGGGTGCACATATACATACATATATATATATATATATATATATATATATATATATGTATATATATATATATATATATATAATATATACATGCATATATATATATATATGAATGCGTGTGCGTTTGTGCGTGTATGTGTGCGCCAGTGTGTGAGTGTGTCTGTCGTAGAGAGAACATATGTGTGTTTGTGTGCGCCGCTTGTGAATGCCTCCTATTACGAAGCAGGAAAACATGCAAAACATAATTATATATATGTTTATATATATACATGTTTATATATATGTTTATATCTATCTATCTATCTATCTATCTATCTATCTATCTATCTATCTATCTATCTATCTATCTATCTATCTATCTATCTGTCTGTCTGTCAGTCTATCTATGTATATATATTTATAGATATATATACACATGCATGTATTCATACTTATTGTTAAAATCTTGACAGATTTCCGATATTCAGTTTCACATTTCCGATTGTACTAAAGATATACTTGGATTCTCAGAGCGACAATATGTAAAAGAAAATATTCAAAAACAGAGGAAGCTATGATTAGAGAACCCTCCATAATTTAATGAGTTCCTACCATCTGGTAAAATTATTTGATATTCAAACTATTCATTAGCTGATGCAAAATACACGATTTATTTAATGTTTGAATTGCATTTGTAAAATACACCTGTGCAAGGAATGTATCATGTATCATGATATCTTAAAGTTTCTGAAATGGGCCCTTTATTGTGACAAATCCATATATAATGCGTTGAAATCTGAAATTGAGATGTTTGTTGAACATTGTAAAATATTAAAATATAATTCTATATTTTCCTCGGGGGCTGTGATTGCAGCCTCTGAAAAATTGCTATAGTGAAACTCGAGTTTGTAATATTACAAACATTTTAAAAACTCAATATCATTATCCTTTATAAACAAAATATATTTGGATAATACATAAACTTGATTGAATTGCTGAATATATACACTGATCCCATATTTTGCTCAGTATCTGTGGTATACGGAAAGACCAGCCGATTTTGCATCCAGAAGTAACTGTGACTGGTTGACATAAATTCACCTAAACCTTGTACTACCTCGGGTACATACTGTGCAGACGTTTCTGCTTTCACTGTCTACGGGTACTATATAATTGTTGCTTTTCCTAGTTGTTTGGTCCCCCTTAAACCTACGTAGGAATTTTTCACTTAATGTAGTGCCCTCAGCGTATCATCCATGTTTTGTCTGACCCATACATTTCACACTAGTTACTATTCGCAGTCATCTTGAAGTTGCATTTCGAATTCTCTCTTTGCATGTATCTATTTTGTCAATCTCAGCGAGTTCACGGAATCTAAACGAGCTACAAGACCTGTCATTTCAAGCAGGATCGTGGCATTTATCGTTGGACGTATCGATAAATATCGATGCATTTATCGATGCAGTCATGAACCACAGTGCCACAGAATGAGGCGTATGCATTTCAGTAGAGATATTGTCTATACATGTTACAACATTCAAATCTGGGTCAATCGGAAGTAATTAAAAATGCGATCTGCACCACACTGATCACGAAGCATTGTACGCAAGGTTAATAACAAAGAATTATAAGACAATATTCCAAAGCTTATGCTTTTCAAAAAGCACCACAATCCCGTTATATGAAATTAGATATTTTGAAAAAAAAACAATATACAATGTTGCTTGAGAATCCGGAACGTAACAAAACAGCACATATAAAGAAAAGAACGATGCAGTTGGTTGTTTTATGATGCGGAAATATTGCTAGTATTGTTAATTATGCATGGAAAACAAACACAAAACACGGGACAGTCTCATTTCTAGAGTGAAGGAAAACCATGATAACTATAAACATCTGAAAGACAAAGGCAGTATTCAAATTTAAACACTATGTACGATCTTCATTTCCATGGATGTAATTTTCTGTGTTGTTGCTTCATTTGTATATAATCATAGCATATAAGCTGTCAAATAATTATACAACAACACGTTGTGTTAGAACAGTGTAATTGTCTTAAATCCACCTCAAACATGTTTCTTACGGCTTTTATCGACTTCAGACAAATGAATAACAATGTGAAGCTTGGTAGTTTCTTATAATTAATGACCCAGACAGAGTCGAGCACACACAAATACAAACATGATAAAGATCAAACATCATTATTTCATACTCTGATAAAATAAGTCAAAATATACTGTACATACAACATATTTGAAAAATTGATAAAGTGAAAGTAGTCTACGAGATGACGATTCAGAGACATGGAGATTATAGAAAATCGCCCATGCATTATTGGTAAAGACGGCTAGGAAAATAACTGTCTCCTAATAGATTTATCAATACCAATAGATGACAATACATCTATGTACGAAATAGAGAAACTTTCAATATAAAAATGCAGAGATAACAAGTAAGTCGTTATTAAGCATACAGAGGCACTCTCGATAATGTTATATGTTGAGAGTATGGTGAAGTTGAACAGACTGGTAGGAACATATAAATTGAAAAGACAGCTTTATACACGCACAAAACATACAGAAAGAAGGAAGTCAAGGCACTCCTTGTATATACAATACTTTCAGTTCGACAAAAGAACAAATGAACTAATAGACATCATGGACGTAAAACAAAGAGTAACACTCGGTTGGGGAGCAAATGTGTATCGTGAAAATAGGTAGGCTAAAGACAATAATAATAATAATAACAATAATAATAATAATAATGATAATAATAATAATAATAATAATAATAATAATAGTAATGATAATAATATAATAATAATAATAATAATAATAATAATAATAATAGTAATGATAATAATAATAATAATAATAATAATAATAGTAATGATAATAATAATAACAATAACAACAACAATAATGATGATGATGATGAGGATGGTGATAATAATAATAATAATAATAATAATAGTATAATAATAATAATAATAATAATAGTAATGATAATAATAATGATAATAATAATAACAATAACAACAACAATAATGATGATGATGATGAGGATGGTGATAATAATAATAATAATAATAATAATAATAATAATAATAATAATAATAATAATAATAATAATAATAGTAATGATAATAGTAATGATAATAATAATAATAATAATAATAATAATAATAATAATAAGAAGAAGAAGAAGAAGAAGAATGGTGATGATAATAACAGTGACAATAAATCTCTTAATACTGGAGACGTAAAAATTTCACGTGGCATTTTCCAGTGTGAGTCTCTATCACAACTCCTCTTTTGCCTAGCCTTAATACCTCTCTTGAAATTGCTCAATGATGTACAGTACGGTTACAAAATATTTGATAAAAATATAAATCATCTCATTGACATGGATAATTGAAAGCTCTTTGCGAAAAATGACCAACAACTACAGGGCTTTCTAGTGATTGTTAAACAATTCAGTGATGACATCAGGATGCAATTTGGCCTCGATAAATGTACAAAAGCTACCTTTATCAAAGGAAAAAGGACAGAAGAATGTCATAAGGAATTAAAACCAGCGGAGAGCTATAAATACTTAGGGATATTTGAAGGGGACGGAATCAAACATTCAGTGATGAGGGAAAGGGCCAGAAGAGAATGTTATCGATGAGTGAGATCAATACGCAGTACAGAGCTGATGCAAGAAACAAGATCTAAGCGATCAACACTTTAGCCATACCCGCATACACGCACACATTCACACATGCGCACAAACGATTTCATATACACGTCTATATACGAACAGGGAAAATGCAGGGTGGATGGCAGAATACAGAAAAAGTATGCGTAAATCATATATGAGCAATAAACCTATAAAAACAATATTTCTATAAATATGTAAAAGATATATATATATATAATATATATATATATATCATATAAAGACATATAAGTAAAAAGTATAGAGAGATAAAACATTGTACGTAGACACAATATAGAAAGCAAGTCCTATCTGTAATCTCGGGGGAACCAAACACGTAACAAATATTTAGCCACTTGTGGAAGAATATATATATACAGTGAAAAGAATATATATACATACACTGAAAAGAATGTATATATATATATATATATATATATACATACAAAAATGTAGCTTCCCCCAGATCCACCGCCACAGCAATATGAGCGTAAAAAGGTAAGCAATGCAATAGTTCTAAACGAAAGCTGCAAACCTGTGAGTAAAATTTAAAATTTAAATTTTATTTACATATACATCCATATTTATACAAGACCGCTAGATATATGCACATTGCTGTTTCCTCTCGGTCTCTCGCTGATACATCAATAATTATTATAACTACGAAATAAACATCAATACATGTCCATGAGCAGTTTTCAGTTAAAAATACAGACGCTGTAAAAATGAAGCTATTAAAAAACAATCAAAAGAGAAAGGACGGTAGATAGATAACCATGACTACTATGAAATAGTTGACTTATGATTTACATACACTACTATGCAAAACTACTCCAAGCAGAAGAATAGCGTAAATACTCAAGAAAATGAAGAAAGTCTGCAACATGTGCCATAGAAGGCCGAGACCCACAGAAGAACATTGTGTGTTGATTGTGCGCTGCACAAACAACACACAATTAAAAAACTAATACTACAGAAAACTCAAACGAAACCCCATAACAAAACATACTGATGCAATACAATATCTCCCAGCCACCAAATAAATGCTACACACACCACCCCACCGGTCCAAAGGTGCAACAACTGATGCAATAAAATGTAGCTTGAAGCTATCAGATGTCGAAAAATAATAGTGGTGATGACGTTGGTCGCGTGCGTTACCTTACCTCAGTTAAGAGTCACAGGAGTTTTCGTAGAACCTCAGGTTGTGACAGCGAAAATGAAGCTGGATCTTTAAGGGAAGACCTCTCGCTCGGCAGTAGTTTAGTAAAGATGCAAACTGACCACGTTGTGATCCTAATACAGAGGATAATAGAGTAAGGAGGAGGAAGTGGACGAGCGAAGAAAACAGGAAAGTGATGCAGTGCTACTTCGAAAGTGAAACAAAAAGAAGTGGCCATAGAAAACGGATGTTAATATTTTGGGTAGAAATGGGTATGTTTAATGTGACTGAGCAGAGATTAGTAGATCAAGCTACTGTTATTAGAAGGAAGTGGATGATAGAATTTGAGTTAGAAGGGACCACATGAGAACTAGAAAAGAAACACCAGGCAGTGAGAAAGACAAACAACATAAGAGATACGTCTCAAACCAATGAAGAATCTAAAGGAAAACATAATAATAGCGCTACCAATAAGGAATGGACAACTGGCACCAGCGACTTGAGTGATTTAAATGAGGAAGATCAAAAGACTTTCGACGAGTTGCAGGAAGTAATGAGTAAAGAAGTAAGAAAAAGATAGCCAGCATTAAATGGCACCAACTGAAGAAAGTTGCTAGAAATGACTAGGAAAGTAGATTCTGTTATCAGTAGGATAAATGCTAAAAATGTAGGAGACACTAACCTATTGATATTTGTAAGAGGGTAAGTAGTTACAAGATGATTAGGTATCTCACAGGGAAAGATTGAAAAAGAGCAAATGTGGAAAAGGAGACTAGAAAATAAACTGAAGACTTTAAAGCAAGGACTAAGTTGAATAGAAGCCTGGAAACTGAACAAGTTAGGAAACACAAGATGTAAATCTTCCCTCGAGAAAAGATACTTAGTCAAAGAGAAAGGATTTGGGTCAATAATAGAAGAATTGAAACACCGTATGGTAGCAGAAACAGGTAAGCCCTCCATATATCAGATATTGGTATCAACCATATAGATTCCATATATGGAAGGCACGCTTGATGCCGAAATATTGTTCAACCAATTTCACATGATATGACACTCTTCTATTTATTTGTTTAATAATTATAATGATAATAATAATAATAATAATAATAATAATAATAATAATAAATAATAATAACAACAAAAATAATAAAAACAATAATAATAACAACAATAATAACAACAACAACAACAGCAATAACAATAAAAATAACAATAACAATAATAATAATAATAATAATAATAATAATATTAATAATAATAATAATAATAATAATAATAATAATAATAATAATAATAATAATAATAATAATAATGAATGGCCTGTTGCAGTACCAGGCAGTGGCTCTCATGGCTTCTGATAGTATCAGTCTATTAAATATAAGCGGAAGATATATGGAGGTATGTGATGTAAGCGAATGGAGCACAATAGCTATTAAGATGAGTATTTCCTGCAAGATATATCTATTCGTATGAATGCAAGTTGTATACTTGTAGAAGCTGGCCCTTCCGATGAGGTCACTCTCGGATAATGTTTGTCTTTTGGGTAATATAGCATCTGGGCTTACCTTCATCACATGGTCTTTCGTGTCTACTTTAAGTGGGTGAAATTTGAAGACGGCGTTTTACCCATAACTTTTTGCGATCGTATCCATACCTATTCTTTCATGACTGTTCACATTATAGACGGTTATTTATGAAGAGGACAAACACTGACCTTTATCCAACAAGAAGCGGGGAAATAAAAAAAACGAAGCAGAATACGGATAAATCACATGGCTACATGTTCTTTTTTTTTCAGAAAAGAAGGAAATATAAGGGACAGTAATGAATAAGAATTGCACTAAAATAATTAGATTAAAAAATTAAATACTATCTTCAATTTACCGTGGCAGCCTGGAAAGTATGTTTGGCCAAATAATCATGTGCTGGCGAGAGATGAAGGGTTCGTTGACCAAAAGAGTTATTCAAGAATGATAAGATCTCTCCTTTCCCTTTTGATTGTTATCTGGTCCTATTGGTATATATATATATATATATATATATATATTATATATATATATATATAATATATATAATATATAGATATATATATATAATATATAATAATATATATATGAATATAGATAATATATACATATTTATATATATATATACTATATATATATATACAAACGCGAGATCAAACGAAAAAATAATCAGCAAACGTCGTATTTTTTTAGGGCCAGATCAAACATTTCTAGAGGGGGAAACAGTTGGGGACGAGTTTTGATAAGAATCGTAAACAATTCTGTAGATATATTAGGATGAAGTTTGATAGTGACAAGTATGTCATGCGTGTAATAAAGAAGGAAAATTGGTAACGCTATAGCGTTCTTCTTGATAAAATGCCAATTAGATCAGTGAAAGAACGAAGGGTATATAAATATTTAAGTGTGCATCAGGGTAATGAAACAAAACAGGAGGAAAATGAAATATACTTTTGGAGATGAATGCTTATGAAATGTCACGGTGATCTTTAAAATAACTAAGTTGATCAACGCCGTAATAAACTAAAAATTACATATATATATATATATATATTATATATATATATATGTATATATATATATATATATATATGAATATATATAATATATATATATATATGAATATATATATATTATACACATATACATATATACATACATATGTATATATATACATGTATACATATATATACATACATATTGATGTACACACACACAGACACACACACACACACACATATATATATATATATTATATATATATATATATATATATTTATTTAATATATATAATATAATATATATATGTATAATATTATATATATATATATATATATATATATATATATACTATATATATATATATATATGTATATATATTATATATATAATATATACATGCGTTATGGGATGAAGACAACGCCCAAATCATTTGAAAGCTCTAATATATTAGCCACAGTATCCCCCCCACCAGTTAAATAAGACTACTGGGGTTTAGATTCTTTTAAAAGCGTTGAATCCATTTCAAGCCTCCAGACTCGATATACTATTCTAATGTGTACCTGTGTGTGTGTTGTTTTTTTATCTACAGAAATTGATATATGCATGTACCGGCATGTAACTAGTCAGAGGAATCGTGAAATGTTCAGAGTTATTATGGATCATCTCATGGCTAGCGTAAATTACAAGCAGGCAAACAACCGCGGGGTAACACACACGGCTATTTGAAGTTTAGAAATCACTAAATTGTAATCGACAGGTTCCTTAGAGTGAGTTGAAGTTTTTAAAGTGATATTCAAATTAATAAGGTTATGACCTGACATACTAGGTGACATTAAAATAGTTTGCTATAATGCCAAGAAATGATATGATAATTACTTGGTCCTGGAGTTGTGCGTTAGAATGCAATTCCAAATACGAAATGCAATGCTGTAATGTCTTGAGAAACTGTAACTTACTACGAATTTAAAACAGATGTTAAACTGATCCGAAAGTATATGACAGATCAAATACAGACGTTAAAATATGCTATATTAAAATTGGGCACTCTGACCTCAAAGACTGATCACACACCTGTCGACCAACTGAGTTCGATAAAGAGCAACTGAATCAAGTTCTTCATGAAAATCCACATCAAACGACTAGAGAATTAGCGGAAGAGATGGCTTGTGATAAAAAAGGTTCTGGTGAAACACCTACACTCAACAGACAAGGTTCAGAAATATGGCGCTTGGGTGCCACACACTTTGAGCGAAAACAACAAATGTCAGCGCTCCACAATCTGCGCCTGTTTGCTCGCTCGATATCGCTCAGCCAATAGTCACAAACGGCGTTTACTTCACTGCACTGTCACTGGCGATGAAAAATATTGCCTTTACGTGAAAAGAATGTCTCAGCCCTGAAAAACTAGCGACTACCCAGCGAAACAAGACCTTCATCCTAGAAGTATCACCGTAATTCCTTACGAACTACTTAAGTGCAAACAAACACCAAATGTGGAGCGATACCTTCAACTACTGCACTGACTTCTAAAACGAAGCGATTCAGCAAAAAAGACCGAATTGACGAAATGGCTTTCTTCTGCAACACGGAAACGCCCGTCCTTACATCGCCAGCATGACCAAAGCCACGATTCAAGAACTCAAATGGGAAAGGCTGCTTCATCCTCCATACTCTCCAGACGTGGCGCCATAAAGTTTTCTTTCTTCTCTTTCGTCCACTTTTGAACGTTTTGCGCGGTGCATCGTTCAATAATAAAGTGCAATTGAGGGTTTGGTTAGACGAATTCTTTGAGTGAAGACCGGCAGATTTCTATCGCCGAGGCATCGACAAAGTTACTGAACGCCAGGAGGACGTCGTAGACAACAACGGGGAGCATGTTATTGATTATTTTGTTTTAGTTTTGGTGTCTCAAATAATTTTTTTTTAAATGCTTATGATTTATTCCTCATCCCAATCGATATATATGCTCATAAATACGTACCTATATGCAAATATAAGAATATATATATACATATAAGAATATATATATATGTGTGTGTGTGTGTGCTTACTCTCTCTTTTACTCTTTTACTTGTTTCAGTCATTTGACTGCGGCCATGCTGGAGCACCACATTTAGTCGAGCAAATCGACCCCGGGACTTATTCTTTGTAAACACAGTACTTATCATATCGGTCTCTTTTGCCGAACCACTAAGTAACGGGGACGTAAACACACCAGCATCGGTTGTCAAGCAATGCTAGGGGGACAAACACACACACATACACACATATATATATGGTCGGCCCGGGGCTATAGTAGACGCTTGCCCAAGATTCCACGCAGTGGGACTGAACCCGGAACCATGTGGTTGGTTAGCAAGCTACTTACCACACAGCCACTCCTGCTTATATATTATATTATTTATGAATATGTGTATACATCTATACATACGCACATATGCCTTGCCTATGTGTGTATATGGTCATGCGTTTCCGTCTTCTTTTATGTATGTGTTATATGGGTGTGTGTGCTTGTCTGTCCATGTTACCTATGTACCTCTCTGTCTATTTATCAGTTTACTTACAATTCCATTTACCTACTTATATATATATATATATATATATCTTTATATATATATATATATATATATATATATATATATATATATATATATATACACGTGAAAATAACAGCCTACTAACAAATCTACCTGTTTATGTATATACTGTGGGTATTGGGGTATCTCTGCCTTAGTACTGGGGATGTTTCATTTGTGAAGACGTACTCCCGTATTTTTATTGTTGGGTCCTTCGGATGCCTGGATAAAATGCGGATATCAAGTCGATTCAGTGTGTCTCCTCGTTGGTGTTTGGCATGTTGGTACAGTATGGAGGACTCTTCTTTGTCGTCAAACTGCCTCAAAGGACCTTTTAGTCTTTCCGTAATGCTTTCAGATATCTTACGAATGTATGTCATGTTCTTGTCGTTACTAGTACCCTCTATGTACCTTATACTGTAGATTACATTTCTAGTTCTACAGTTATGTAGTTCTCATTTGTACAAGCAGTTTCTCAAGGGATTACGTCCTACATAATTGTGATCTGTTTTGTTGGCCTCCTTCAGAGCTTTCCCAAATCTTCGGGCTAGTTCTCCATGGGCTGAGACCTCTACAAACATCACTCCTTGATATTTATTGGCTTTGTACCATGTGTTCACCCTGTTTGCTTTGTCACAATCTCTCTCTATGCTATTCCAGTCTTTACTTGTGTATTTAAGACAGGTTTCATTGCTTATAGTGCTACATAACTTCTGTCTAGCTCCCTTGTATACCTGAATCTTTCTGGTCATATCCAGAGAACTGTCGCGGTGCATGAGAGGCCTGAAGCGCATGCAGTTATATACATATATATATATATATACATACACATGAATATATATATTCATACATATTAATCTCTCTCTCGCTCCCCCTCTCTCTTTCTCTCTCTCTATATATATATATATGAGTGTGTGTGTAAAAAGAGATACATATAGAGATGTATAAAAGGTAAATGCGAGATTGTTCGCCGCTGTGTCAGCACCGAAGTAATGAATCGCACGTAATAACAAAATTATTATATATAGAAGAAATAAAATGCATAATCCCACATGGACGAAGAAAACGTTAAAAGAAAATGCTACATGTTTTGAGAGCAAGATATAAACAATTTTGATCTGCTGCTGGATAATATATGCGGAACTGTCGATATCTCGATAAGGAAAATATACTCTCCTCGCAGCCCTCGTGTTCAAGTTCCACCAGAAGTCTCTTTTTTTTTCTCTATGACTCTTTTTTGTATGACTCTTTCCTCCTCTAGCAGCTCACCTGTAACGGACCGGCATCCTGTTCATGTGGGGAACCTATACGCCATTGAAACTGGGAAACCGGCCCTTGTGAGCCAGGCATGGCTCGAGAAAGAACAAACAAAAACAATAACAACAACTTCTATACTCAAACGCCGGTGAGTATATGCGCATGCATGCAGGCATGTATCTGTGAGTGTTTGTATGCACAGCGTGTACATGGGAAAATATTGGGTCAAATTAAAGACTACCTGAAGTAGAAATAGGTCTCTATACAACTTAAAAGTAAATGTAAAGCAAATAGTTTTATATTACGAATTAGAGAAAACGCGCTTCTCTTTGCTAAACTATTTAATCCGTATAATAATAATAATAATAATAATAATAATAATAATAATAATAATAATAATAATAAAGATATATGTATGTATGTATATGTACATATATATTTATGTATAAATGATATGCAGACGTATAAACATATACATATAAACACGCATATAAGCATACATATGTATATATTCCTATGCATGCACACACACATTTGTACGTATACGTGCACACAGAAAAAAGTAGAGAGAGAGAGAGAGCGACGGAGAAAAGGAGAAGGGAAGGGAGTGAAAAAAGAGAAAAGTAAAAAAAAAAATAACAGAAAGATATTATATAGAAATTCATATCACTTCACAAAAATATATCATTTGGGAAGTTTTTCTCTGTTGGGAAAAAAAACGAATACAATGAATGGCAAGACATCAATATCTTTGCTTTGTACATGTGATTCATTCTCAGACGTGCGCTTTGATGGACAATGAAAGCAGGGTCTCCAATGATACAATCAACGAAGACTTCAATAATTTCCTAATGAGTATAAATGAGAATAACAAGCTATTATATACTTAAGCATACTAACAGTCGCATCATCAAAGACATTTTATATTCTTATTTTTTTCTTATGTATCAATACACTATCAGTAGATTACAAAACAATATTTTGTTATACTGTTTATTTTAGATTGCTGGAAATATAAAATCTCATAGGTAAACCACAATTACTATCTTCTCGCAATGAAATGCATTTAATTATTTATTCAAGAGATATGTGGAGAAAACCAAACAATATTACTGTATACTCACAGTCTATTAACGCTTTCGAAAAATATGTTTCAAGAAGAAAACCTCAGTGTGATGCAATTTGTTCAGCTTGTAAAATATATACTAGGAACCGTGCGTGCGAAATGAACAGTCCCCACCACGCACATACTCACACAAGCACACATACATAGCTATGCTTGTACGTGTATATATTTGTGTATTGTGAGTGTGTATAAATATATATATATATATATAATATATATATATATATATATATATATTATATATTATATATTATATATATATATACACATATACGTATTTATATAGCTGTGTGTTTGTGTGTACTTAGGATGTATTTATTGAAAAAATAGGTTGTAGTTACAATATCATATTACAAGATTTCCCTTCGGAATGTAATGTCACAAAATTATCTTTATATGAAATTTTATAACAAATACTTAAGACACGCACAGTAAGGCACTGTCACACACACACACATGCACATAGTGACGCGTGTGCACAAAACACATATACTACACGCACATGTATATGTATATATATATATATATATGTATGTGTGTGTGTGTGTGTGTGTGTATACATGCATATAAGTATTTGTAAGTATCGCTATGTATATTTGTATGTATAGGTAACAGTCATAAACTAAAAGATATGTATAAAACGTATGCTTGTTTTCCCATCACTATTTAAGCGCGAGAAGATCTATCGTATGTAATCACGATAGGGGATCTGTATGAAATTATTTTCATACATATATTATGGGAGTATTTGTTCTTATCGAAAGCTTTCTTAGTTACTTTGTTTTTGTCTGCTATCATGCTAAATAAATAAAAGTCGCTTCTGATAAACGAGAAATGATCAAAGATGTTTTATACACTCACACACACGCATATATATACTGACTACCAGCAAATGAAAATACTAAGTATAAGGAAAGAGTGTATATAGTGTTAATAAGAAAAACCACAAGAATTACATAAATAGGAAGTAAAAGACGAACATGCATCCATTGGTATTAAAGGAAGGCATATGAGGAGGTTTAGCAATTGTGGTATAATCACGATGTGTATATATAATAAACATGTTTATGCTATTGTTACGTTAAAAATATCTTAACCTTGGGTGTAACGACCGAAGTGTTCCCGTCACCACCCCTATAGATATATTCGGTAAATTCTATGTTAAGCTGTTTGTAAATTTCAACGCCCTTTTAATCTGGTTGATATAAAAATAACAGAATATTTGATACATACACTAACTATTAATAACCTAATGTTAAAAATAGAAATATTTGATAAATAATCTACTGAAAACCTAATGCTAAATTTTAATACAAATACTACAAAAATGTCTGCACGTTTCTCTGAGTGAGTACTCTCTTTACTCTTTACTCTTTTACTTGTTTCAGTCATTTGACTGCGGCCATGCTGGAGCACCACCTTTAGTCGAGAAAATCGATCCCAGGACTTATTCTTTGTAAGCCCAGTACTTATTCTATCGGTCTCTTTTGCCGAACCGCTAAGTGACGGGGACGTAAATACACCAGCATCGGTTGTCAAGCAATGCTAGGGGGACAAACACAAACACACAAACACACACACATACACACACATATATATATACATATATACAACAGGCTTCTTTCAGTTTCCGTCTACCAAATCCACTCACAAGGCATTGGTCGGCCCGGGGCTATAGTAGAAGACACTTGCCCAAGATGCCACGCAGTGGGACTGAACCCTGAACCATGTGGTTGGTTAGCAAACTACTTACCACACAGCCACTCCTGCGCCTATCAATTACAATTATCTCTTTTTCTTAAAGAAATTAAAATATTAGCAGTATTCGTTTTAAGCTCTATCGTCTTTATTTTTATAGAAATATATATTACCTGGTATTAATACAATATACTTGTCTTCTGCCCTTTTTCTCGTCAGATTTGAATTAGGGGAGGTTTTCAATGTTTTTTAATGGCAGGGATGTTCCCACTTCATTGCCGTTCTGCTTTATATGCACTTTTTAATGAGAATGAAATCAAACCCACCGTTATGTCGCACGTTCGGATGCCTCTACTACTCTGTTCTAGTCAGGTTTGTTCTCATCTGGAGTTGCTGTTGCTGCCGCTCTTGTAGTTTTCCAACTGCTTTCAGTAACTCTTCGATTTCGGTACTATTCGAAACCTCGTCGCCACTGTTATATCGCACTACTACACAGTGGATGTGTGAGCTACGAAATCCTTGTCACCACTGTTATGTCACACGTTCGGATGACCTCTACTCAAATCGATTGTACTACTCTCTACTCTACCGACCTTCTCAACTGTTCTCTCTACTCTCTATATCTACGTATTGGGATAGCCTACTTCATCGTCTAGGGGCGTCCACACGACAACCACCCTGACTTATTTTCTTCCATCCTATCATTCACATTCATATTGAGTGCCATTACTTTTCCACTCTCTTCATACATCCAATCTTGTTTATACCATGCTGATTGCTGTCCCAATTATGCTCTCTTGAACATCCGCTCACAAAAAGTATCAGGCATATCATAACAAAAATCGACAACAAAAAAAAAAAACGGAAAGAATATGCTAGAAATGCCGCCTGTGACTCCTGGATTAAATTATGTTCCAAAGGCATATCTTTCACTGTTAAATCGCGTTGACTATTGGACAACCAATATTTTCAAGTACTGAAGAGTTTTCGAGCAATATGGTATTTAACGTAGAAATGGTTGGAAATTTTTACGTGACCGATTGAATATGAACTTGTGAAATTTCCATTTTGTCTCTTTCTAAAGTACAAGTGTTATAACATAGAAAACTCGGTTAGGAAACATATTTAAAATTATTAATATTATTAATGACAAAGTAAAAGAAGACAGCTTTAACATCAGAAGCCAGAGAACATACGTGGATAGATTTCAACACATATATTTTCATTAAATATTATCCAATGAAAAATCTCGTAGTTAGCAGCCTACAGACATTTAAACAAAGATACAATATAAGTTAAGAAAATTTCTTTGTCTCTTATTGTGATTACATTCATATAATCCAAAAATGTTTTAAAACATGTAACACACATAATATCAGATGTCGTGTTCATTCATATATCAGTGTTATTGCTTCAGGTGAATTAAATTTCGTAAAAAAATTAAATAAATAAAATCCATACACAAAGTTCTGCTTGGTAATTCTTCGGAAACTAACACGGTTGAAGAAATCAAGATGGCGAATTTGAAGATTTCTAGCTCATGCTGTTCAAATCCTGCCGTGGTAACATTGCCCCTGATTCCTTTGGGTTAGATAAATAAAACGGTCTATTCTTTCGCTTGCTCGGACTTTTTAGAGGAAAAAAGGTACTCCAGCCACAATTAAATGCCCAAGACATGGCGCGTTTAACGACGGTACTCCTAAGAAAACATCATAAGTTATGAACCCACAGGCACTTAAGGTGAAAATACGGCAGCACAATTCAGAGCACAAGAAGTATTTTCTCGATAATATCACAGCATAATTTGAACAATATAGACATAGGTTTAAGTGTGCTAGAATAAAAACTTTCGTTTGGAGTGAAAGGTAAATCTCATTGAGATTCTATTTCTCGAGCCAGAGATCTAACATTTTTTACACCGACACGTTGTGCACTCCTAAATCTTTTAGTTGGTTATGAAATTCTATGAACTTAATTTCTTTATAGCCCCAAATTTCCTCAGCTTAATTTTCTGACAAACATTTTTCTTTTTTTTTTTTTAGAGCGTTAAAGAATTAACATTCAATAAAAAAGAAATCGATTTCCATGTTTCTATTTCGAAGTGATTTATCAGCATTTTATCGTCGCTGATTGTCAATATGTATCATCACCCAATGATTGACGTATTGTGTGAAGACAATTGCAACAATTGATTGCCTTTATTACATTTCTACATGGGAGACCTGTTTAACATGTATAGCATGGATGTATATGTATCTTATCACACACACACACACATACACACACACATACACACACACATACATACATGCATACACACACACACACACACACACATATATATATATATATATATACTGATATATATATGTATGTATATGTGTGGTGTGTATACATACATATATTTATATATATATATATATTATATATATATATATATTATTATATATATATATATATATATTATATATATATATATGTATGCATGTATGTATGTATTTATTCATGTATGAAGGCTGGAATACACATTCTTAACATGCAGGTACGCATATAGACACATATACACATTCACACACGTGTTTGTGTGTATGAGTGAGTGTGCATGCGTATTTGAGAGTGTGAGTGTGTTCGTACCTGTGCGCAGGTATATAACAGCATGTTTTATAGTTACATTTTGAGTGAATATATAATCATGACGGGCTTAACGTGAAATGGATGGCTGCACGCCAGGGAATACGAGATTCGAGATCCAATACTAAGTCTAATTGAGACGATTCATCATTTTCTTCTACTTGCGAGTATTCGAACGGCTTCCTGTTGGCAAATCAGAACATCCAATGCGATGATTTAATCTAAACACACGGATCCTTATATTACGATTGTTGAAATAAATAATTTACTAAGAATTTAATATATTGCTCGAAAATATTAGTTACAAGGTTGATGAAATTCCAGCAATGATCGAATTCTAGCCGCCATGTTGACCAATAAATTACCATTAAATCCTGCCGTAGAACCGCTAACACAATTGATCAAATTTCTTTCATGAGATTGCGTACTGTTATGTGCGTACTCTCTGTTCTCTTTCCATTTCGTAAAATCTTAACATTTCAATACTGCTACACGTTTTTCTGCAACTCACGCACCACAGCTCTATATTGTTCATGTCAACGAATAACGGCAACTGTATTAGGGTGTTCTCAATCTTTATGCCTGCAAGAAATAGTAACCAAATCTCTTTGAGAACGTACCGCATCGTTCGAAAGAATTGTTGGCGATTTTGCATACGCCAGTTAAGAAAAGCACGTCGTCTGCAAGAAGTAACGAGACATGGTCAAATCGTATTTGAAACATAGCTTCATCGTTTTTCAGCATGACAAAGTGAAAGCAGTGATCTATTACTGTAATATACTTCTTGATATAATTCTATTAACATGTTTACTAGACCATAGTACTGGGATGAGGAAGTAAAACGTAATCATATCGTCTCTGTCACGAGAGAGAGAGGTAATATAAACAGATAAAAAATACATTACGAACATCTAGCAGTTTACAAGTATACACACACACTATATATATATATATATATATATATATATATATATATATATATATATATATATATATATATAATATATATATATACATATATATATACATAACCGTCTGATATGAATCACCTCAGACAAACCATTGAATTTGCTGGCACTGGCAGTTTGGAGATGATTTGTCTGAGGTGATTCATATCAGACGGGTATGTTCAATTTTTTAGTGCTTTCAAATCCAAATTAAGAAATGTTGAGCTGACGAAAGAAATGTCGAGTTTTAATTCGACTAATCTAGAAACGTTAACGTTCTCAAATCTTTGTACATGTGATATTTTGCTGTTTTTTCCTCCATATCTACGTGAATTATTTTTGAGTAAACACTATCTGGGTGACTTTTCTTATAGTAGTAGAAATTGCTAAAAAAACTTCTTGGCTGCTATTTCTAAAAGTTTCAGTATGTGGTAAAGTAAATTATTTTACTGAGCCCTAATTATATAACGTAATATTTTGAATATACCTTGAATGGTCCTTTTACATACTGAACACTACTTGGTGAAATTAATTAATACTTAATTGATTTTACCCTTTTATTATTGATATATATATATATATATATATATATATATATATATATATATAATAGTAAATACTTTGCCAAATATCATTGGTCCACATTTTGGAAGCTGCGAGGAGACTATAGCGTAATATACAAGCCCTCAATCTTGAGTGCATTCCATCGTATCGCACAGTGTACCCAACCTGTGGTCCGCAAAGGTCGTACTGACATCGCTGAACTAAATTCAAAATTTCATATATATATATATATATATATATGTATATATATGTATGTATATATGTATGTATAGATATATAAGGATAATGGTATAAGGTGTCCGTGGGAAAACTCATTTAAAAAAAGGCATCCTTGTTAGTGAAGAGGTTAGCAACCACTGGTATAGTAGAATGACCTGTAAGATAGAGACGCCCATGACCTAATTTCTTATTCATTTGTCAATTCAATATCTTATTACTACTCTGTACTCATTAATGTACACATTTCACCACACTTAACTTTGTCCTATATCTGTTTACGCTGTAGGTGCTCTTAATTGTTCGTTCCTGAATTTTTGTAAGGCTATATTTGATTGAATGACGTTATGACACTTCCCTTATCTGGAATGTTATTAGCGTGGTTGATTAATATCATTTCATTGTTGACTGCTTGTGTCTCTTTCTTTTATGCGGATCTCATATCACTTAGTCCAGTACAGCCGTGCACATTTCATAGCTGCGATTCTATTTCTTTAGCATGGAAAGCATATAACTTGTTGCCATAAAGATATAAAAAAGGACGTTTGGTTCTCCTCAGTAAGCATTTGTATCCGAGTCTTGTCATGCGTAACATTTTGGTTAAGCGAATTAACGTTATGCTGAAAGGTACTGAGAGGTTGTTACTTGGAAGAGGCTTCTTTCAATGGAATTTGTTTTGTCTTTGTAATTCCTCTTGTTTATATGTATCACCAGCAGTGTTTGTCATTTATTTAAGATTCATTCTATGTATCTTCGCCATATTGGTGCTACATTACTCATAGATAATATTTCCAAAACTTCACATGTGGGAAACCCTGTGAAACGGTTTCATGAAATTAATGCGTGGCAGGCTTCAGTAGAATTGTTTTTACTTGCATAGTCGTGTGCTTTGATTTTATCCACCGATAATCCATCATTAGACGTTTATGAATGTTGCAGCATTTTGTCTGATTTTCACGAAAAGTTATTTTCTTGTTGCAGATATTTACTGAATCCCAACAATGTTATTGCAGTAAAGGATTTGTAAGATGCAAGGCTACAGGACATAGGTTTAATTCTGTTTTTTGCAATTTTCTGATGTTTTTCTTTCATTTTGGATGTGGAGAAGCTTTGCTCTTAGTAAATCACCGAGAAATCGTTCCCGTGTCTCTCAGTATTCTAATAAATATTACAGGTAATATCTAACGTATCAAGTTAATATTTTAAAAGTAAATGTTGGTATAATATTATGTACTAGTGCGATCCGACGTTTTGTTCTTCGGTGCGGCTTAGAACATTATTCTCTAGTTATAGACACTACAATTGTTATGTCTTTTAGTTACTTTGAAGAATCGTTTCTGTTAGGATTCCTATGCCACAACACACCTCTACACAATGTTACTCATACTAACATTTGTGCTGGATTAATTTGCATTTCAGTTTTTGATAAATCTGAGTTGTTTTGGAGGCAAAACCTTTTTGTTTTGTTAAGAGAATAGCTATTATTTTTTTTTTTACTGGTAGAAACATTGAAATTTTATGAAGAACTTTTATTCAAGGCATTCTTTGATTTCGGGTATTTTATGTTATTGCTTATATTCTAGTAGTATTTTTCTCTCCATTTTCCAGTTTTGTCATTTCAATATTGATTTCATGAACGAAGAAGAGAAAAAAAATGTCACATGTTTTTTTTTCTTTTTTATAAACGTATGTTTGTTTTCCGTTTTGATGTTGTGATACTCATATTAATATATGGGTAGATCTGAGACGAGTGCTTTCCATTGCGACTAAAGTCGATGCTGCATATATTATTTTGTTTACTCCGCTGACTTTGATATCGCACTTCTACTACTACTACTACTACTACTACTACTACTACTACTACTACTACTCTACTACTACTACTACTAGTACTGCTACTGCTGCTACTACTACTACTGGAGCTGATAGTGATGGCGAGGACAAGGTCTACGAAGCCGACCATCACCTCCACCACTGCGACGACAACGACGACAACGACGACGACGATGACGACGACGGTGGCGGCGGTGACGACAACGATGTCGAAGATGACGATGATGATGATGATGATGATGATGATCCGACGCCTGCAGCTATTCTTCATTTGTGCTTCCTGTTTTATAACCTCTGGGAACGGGTCAAATCCAGTAATGTGGGTCCAAACGGGTCAAAAGTAAGTATGGCAATGTGACTTCGCTGTATGCAAGATGGTTCTCATAAATGCTATGAATAGCGTATTCATTGATTTTGACTGAGATGTAGCGTGTAAACCTTTCCATTGAATTTTACATGATTTCTGAAGCTTTAATTTCGACCAACAAGTGCTTCACTTGTTGAGTTCTTAGACTCATCTTCTTAATAACGCTGTTGCTTCCTTTTATGTATATATATATATATATATATATGTATATATATATATATATATATATATGTATATATATATATATATATACATATCTAATCGAGGGTTCTGAGTTCTCCTTCAAACAGGGACAACGGTTTACAGTGAAAAGCAACTTCACATGTGCTTCGGAGAACCTAATATACTCACTAACCTGCTCCGGGTGTCAAGAGCAGTACATAGGCCAAACAAAAAATGGTTTGCGTAAACGAATGGCCCTGCACAGATCCCAGATAAAAATTCCCCAAAACAGAAAAATAGCTTTTAGCCAACACATAGATACTTGCGCCAACAAAAAAACACCAAACTTCAGAATTTTCCCCCTCTACCAATTTAGGGACGATACAACCTCGAGACAAAGAATAAGTAAAGAAAATCTCTTTATTACAAAATACAAGCACTTCTTAACGTGTCTACGACAAACAATTAATATACCTAAATTTAGAATAATAGAAAAAAATATATATACACACACAAATACTACACTCCATAGAATCCATTACTAATCAGCCCCTTCATAGCTATATTTACACCCATTCATATTCTCCCTTCTCAGTTTTTTTCTTCTTCTTCTTCTTCATCATCATCGTTATCATCATCATCGGCGTCATCATCATCGCCACCATCATCACCACCATCTTCTCCTTCTCCTCCTTCTTCTTCTTCATCATCATCGTTATCATCATCATCGTCGTCATAATCTCACCACCATCACCATCATCTTCTCATTCTCCTCTCCTTCTTGCTTCTCTTCTTCTTCTTCTTCTTCTTCTTCGTCTTCTTCTCCAACCCCTACCCCTTAAGTTTGTCACTAATGTTTTTTAGTATAACACCTACGCTAATTCTATAAACAAGCCTGTCAATATAAATATTCTCTGAATTGAACTGAGACTGCCAGCCGCCACTGACCATTCAAAATACGACCATCAGGGCTCCCAGATTCTCCCACACCCCTTCCTCACCAGCCTTCCCTCTACTACCCTACCAAGAACTCACAATACCTCGAACACACAAGTGCAAACAAGGGAGTCAGAGAAAGGCAGAATGCCACTTAAATCTGAACAACTATAGAAATATTCTTTTAAGAAAACTTTTCTTCTAATCTTTCTAAATTTAATTATTGAATCGTTACAGTTGAAAAGGTCTCAAAATGACCGAAACCGTACTGAAATGTTCACTATAAAATATTTAGCATTTTCTATTTTTACTGTTTTTTCATATATATAGTAGTATATATAATATAGATATATATATATATATATATATATATATATATATTATATATATATATATATATTGTATATATATATATATATATATATATATATATATAAATCAAATATAAAATATAAAATACAAATTACAAAGTGGGACAAGAACGCAAAAACACACAAAGAGACGACACAATAAAACAGACGGGTCACTCGAAGCCTCTAATCTTCAGTCGGAACCGGATCATCTTAGCAATTTCGGCTGTTTAATCTCGATATCACTCCGAACCGGCCAGCCCCAAGAACTAAGCCACAGGCATTAGATTTCTTAGAAAGAGGACGAATGTATGCGAAACAAAGACAGGATGCCACACGAATATAAATACAAGAAACAAAAATAGAAATAAAAAACAAGAATGGTTAGCAGGACAAACACAGCGGGCGTCTTACGTTTATATATATATATATATATATATCTATGTGTGTGTGTGTGTGTGTGTGTGTGTGTGGTGTGTGTGTGGTTTGTGTGTGTGCGTGTATATATATATATAATATATATTTGTTGTGCAAGATTATTGGCTAAACTGGCAAAATGACCATTCCGAATACAATATATATATATATATATATATATATAGCACCAGGTGGTGCTATTAATCCAGGTGGTGCTATTAGTTAGACATGGCCTGGGCCAATAATGGCCGAAACCTATCAAAGTATATATATATATATACGTATACTTAGCTTTCTCTCAGGATCTCTATGTGTTAAAGAATAGGTTCAAGATGACATCGGCCTCACAGTTGTTTCTTGTTTCTCAGTTGGTTAATCTCGTAGCTCAAACATACTTTCCATTGCAAGCAAAGCTTTGTTATGTCTATGGATGGTTATGCTCTTCACCAATTCCACGCAGCCACGGCAATGGACAAGGTGGACGATGGTTTCATCATATTTTCCAAACACACTCTTTTGCAGCTCTTTTCATTTTCTGGTGATAATATAGTGCAGTGTCCATCAACCCATCCGGCACTATTTTCTTTTCTTTGGTATTGTGCTTTTTACCAAATCGGGTGATTTTCGAATAATGATTCGTACACACACTCACACACACATACACACTCACACACACACACACACACAAACATACACAAAAACATGCACACACTCAGGTATATATATATAGAGAGAGAGCGAGAGAGAGAGAGGAAGAGATGTATATGTAATACACAACCATATATATATATATATATATATGTGTGTGTGTGTGTGTGAGGGTGTGTGCTTATACATACATATTTCTGTATATATGTGTATTTGTATGCATTTAAGCTTTGCGTTCTAATAGTTGTTCTCTTTTATTTTGACATTTAGCATTCCTGGGAAAATCCTTTTTGCTTTTTCTAGCAAAGCAGATAATTGAATAATTTTATTTTTCATGATCGTTTTTCAGAAATTGATTAAACTAGAAAAATGTGAAATACCTACTTCAGTATTAACAGCAACACTCTACAAGAAAATCCATTTGCAGTATTACCCAAATTTATATGGCAACAATATTACCTTTTGTGACAGGTTGAATATCTAAGCAAAAGAATATTAGGAGAAGCAAGAAAAGGTAAAAGAAAGAAAACATGGCTGAGATGAAATAGTCATAAAGTATATATGAAGGACCAAATAAGGCATATTAATGCTGTATATTCAGAAGGAACAACGGCATGAAGAAGTTAACTCAAAGAAAGAATTAGAGAATATCCACGATAAAACAAGGGGTTTAAGTTCAAGGGAGCGACGAAAAGTGTTCCAATTAATTCGATCAACGGAATAGCCTGTACTTGAAATTAACGTGCAAGTGGCTGAGTATTCTACAGATACGCGTACCATCAACGTAGTTCTCAGCGTGACATAGAATGTGAAAAGGCTGGCCCTTTGAATTACTGATACTACATCCTTTTGCCAAACGGATTATGTCGATTACATCAACCCCAGTGCGTAACTGGTACTTAATTTATCGACCCCGAAAGGATGAAAGGCAAAGTCGACCTCGGCGGAATTTGAATTCAGAAATTGAAGACAGACGAAATACATATTTCTTTACTAGCCACAAGGGGCTAAACACTGAGAGGACAAAGAAGGACAGACAAACGGATTAAGTTGATTACATCGACCCCAGTGCGTAACTGGTACTTATTTCATCGACCCCGAAAGAATGAAAGGCAAAGTCGACCTCGGTGGAATTTGAACTCAGAACGTAACGGTAGACGAAATACGGCTAGGCATTTCGTCCGGCGTGCTAACGATTCTGCCAGCTCGCTGCCTTCTGTACATGACAACCGGTCAGTTAATTAGTGTTAGCTTGGCAGGTTAAATCCTAATAAAAATATTATTACTTTGCATAACCTAATTTTCGACAGATAGAGTTTTATCCCGATTCCATGTTAAAGAAAGGAATTATCTATTTCAGCAATATCAGAGTTGAATTAATTGTGTGGCACATTTAAATTTAAATATTCATCAATATAAACAACTTATTCAGAGTATGGAAATTTTGCTAGTTCCATTGCTACTTAATTGATACAACTCTTCTTCAAGTGCAGACAAGTTATGCTTACTGCTTAGACTGTTTTAAAATGTTAACATTCCTCTCTTAGGTTTAGGGCCTTTCAGAGCCTTAAAGCGTCGGCAAATTATTTGCTAGAGGCAGACACCCTTCAAAATTACACCACGGAATGTACATGACGCAGCACCGGGTGGCAGATTATGTGAACCAACGAAGAACTTCGAACCAAAATAACTGAAATAAAAACTGGTAGGAAACTCGTCCAATTCTCTCTAACAACCATCGAAACTGATTTGCTAGTTTATCATAATCGTAAGGAAGGCGATTTTGCCCACAGCGGGAATTGAAGTCAGACTGGAGAGAGCCTGTCCAAATGCGACTAAATATTTTGCTGTACGCTTCAGCGAGTGTGATACTTCACCACCAAATGCACCAGAAATTCATATAAAGAGGCAGCGGTTTCTTTAATCTTTCTGACTCTCTTTTCTTTCTCTCTCTACTCTTTCTTTCTGTGTCTCTCTCCCCC